>NC_056738.1:87126586-87259086 GCF_019279795.1 Protopterus annectens | reverse complement strand
GAGTGGCTCATTCTGAGATGATTAGTTCTTCTTTTCATGACAGGACAAAGCAATTAAGAGTTTCAAAATTGTTTTTTGTAGTAAATCTTTCAACAGGTGTTTAAACTATAAATCCATCAAGTTTTGAAACGTTCTGAGTTTTTTAGTAAAAATCTTGTCAGATGTTAAAATGAAGCAGAGCACTTCAACCATTGCTCTTTAGCAGACAGAAAACCTTAGCTTGTTCTTATCAGTCTTCTTCCCTCAGAGCAGATGGACAGAGAGAAACCCGATAAAAGGAGAACAAGGTGGAGGACAAAGAATCCAGAAGTGCAAGAATGGAGATCAGGCTTGCACTTCACCTCAAGTACCCAGGAGAGAATATTTTCCCTTTTCGGGACTGAGGAAAAAATAGCAGTTTTGGAGACTGTTGTCATTGGGGATGTATCCCCTACAAAAACAGTTTGCAAGCATTCGTTGGAAAGGAAATTAACCTGTTTTCTCACTTCAAAGCCTCTTTCAACCTCATTTTGGAAATCCATTTGCTCTTTCAAGAGTCTCAAAAGCAGGGAACTGATGATGAGAGCTTTTCTGAAAATGCATATAGGACTGGGTATCAAACCATTTCCCCCTGTTAGAAGGGTGAATTGGGATGGCAACCCCTCACCTTTAATTCCTTCCTTTTGTGCTTTTTTTTTTACATGGGCAGGCTTGGAGCTGGTCCACAACCTGAATCTCATCACTTTTAGTCTTGTCTGCTTTGGTGCAGATAGCTTTACGTCTGACACGCACCTTCCTGGGAACCTCATTGACAAGTGCATCGTTGATCTAGTCACTCAGAATAGAGTCTTTGACACTGTTACTGGGTGCAACTCATTTGGAACCATTCTCTGTGTCTTAGGCATTTTGAACTAGGCAGTACTGAGCTTCTACCTCATGGCCTCCCAGTTCCATGTCTGGGCTTCCCTCTGCTTCAGCATAGGAGAACTCTGCTCCATGGAGTGGACCTTCATTACAGGAGTCTGATTTTGTCTTCAAGATTGTGGAGAGTAAAATAGCCTGTTCACCTTCTAGGCCATTGATAAGACCCCTGTTTCTGTATCAGCTTCATCCCAAGATGATTTTTCCTTCATTTCTTCAACCTATTCATTATGGTTGTCTGGTACAGAGCAGGACTTTATCCTTTGGGGATATGCAGCAGGTGCAGTCTGACTCTTCAAGGACTCTGACTATAGTGTCCTCAGCAGGAAAACATAAAAGGAAACATATGAACTCCTCTTTGACGTCTATACCTCAGGCAGTGATTTGGATGAAAGAGACTATTTCCTCTGCTCCCTTCCAGAGGGCATCACATTTGATGAGGTCCTCTAATGAAATGGAGAGGTTGTTGGCCACATTACTTGCTCAGTCAGGATAAGGATGTACTGCTTTTGACATATGGCTCTGCCCCTTTTTACCTCTATGGTGATCTTTCTTGCAGACAGTTTTAAAAATTTGCTCTCTGGGAGGTCATGGCAGGAACTCGACACAGTGGAAGTTTTTCCAAGGAAGCTAGGCGTGGTACTACATCCACCTAGCCATAGACAGTACTGACCTAAAAGTACTCTGGTGGACTAAATGATTGCAGCAACTAAGAGAGAACTCCAGGATGAGTCCTCCACTGCCCGTCCCATGAATAAGGAGTAGTTTACACCTTTTCCCTGAGGGCTTTAATTTAACCTCTAAAACTAGAATCCAGGGAGACCCAGCCAAGCTATGGGTATTTCTGGTCAGCCTGTGACTTGGGAGTCTACAAGACAACTGCAGGCTACCCTGAACATGGTGAATAGACTATGTTGCTTTGCAAAGGATGATTTGCACCTTCTGTAGGCTTTCAGATATTGGTTAAAACTTCATCCACTCCCTTAATGCCCTTTTTAGGCAATGTTAAATTGACAGACTTACCATCATAGCAAGTAAAACCTAAAGAAACCTAAAGGTGTTACTGCTCAATGCTAGGAGCATAAACAAACATGACACCCTGCAAGCTGTCTTAACTCTGGAGAAGATAGACATTTGTGCCATTATCGAGACATGGTTTAAGTCTGCAGAAAAGCACTTGGACAGTGTAAAGCTTCATTGCCTTCTACACATTTAGGCAGTCAGCTGCACATACCCAGGACAAAAGGGGAAGGAGTCTGAACATTACCAACGAGCATAACTGCATTGGTTAAACAGGACAATACCTGGAATTTAGCCATGTGACATCACCATTAGACAAAGCCCTATACCATATCCTAGCAAGCTGTATGTCACCCTCTATGTCCCTAGGATCTGTAGCTTATACCCAGACCTACTGGATACTGTCAGCGTTAAACAAATACAACTGAAGCCCTTATTCCCAAGGGAGAGTCATTAACTGCACTTCCATAGACCTGGAAATGTACAGTACCTCATACTCGCAGGGCAAAGATTCTTCGACTTTATTAGCGCAAGTATTGTTGACCAAATAAATAGTGAGCACACTCACCAGAGGATCAAGTATACTGGACCTGGTACTTGCCAGTATGGGAGAGCACTGACCCAATGATGCAAACATCTAACAAGAGAGTCTAACGCAGACCAATGACTGGTTTTAAAATCATGGACTATAACTCAGTGCCAAGAAATGCATTTTACTGCTTTTTGGGAAAACTGCCACCCAGGCTAATTACGCCATCGAAAGACACCCCTAAGAGTTAACTTTGTAGTCTGGAATCTGGTACACGTGTAGAAAGTAATCTGGCCTTTGATAAACATGTGGCCCAGAGTAGTAATAAAATCATTCCATACAGCCCAGCTTATAAGTAAGGTTATAACATCCAGGTCTAAGGAAGTCATAGTGCCACTTTATTTGGCCCTTTATCAGACCCATCATTGAGTGTAATGTCTTCTTTGGCATGTATCTGACAAAACCTATGCAGCAGTTGGAACGCCCAGAAAGGTTTCTTACCAGGTGAATCTAGGATCTAAACACATTGTTTTATATAGATTGCCTTAAAAGCCTTAAATTAACACTCTGGTCTATCCTGCTTCAGGTTACTGAGGGATGGTATATGCCTGGCTTATAAGCTATCTTCAGATCTAGCTCTTATGGACCTTTTACACATCCACAGAATGAACAGCAGAACCACTAGATCCAAGGGTATAAATTTTGTTTGTGACATAAATAAGGCATGTTATTGAGACATGTGTCTCTGAGGATCCCTAACCCTAGTTAGGTGTAATCTTGACCAGGGGATGGGAAATCAGAAATTCACCCCAGGTCTCTATGCCATGTCTGTGTTAGTTGGGCATTACTGCCTGCCTCTAACATCTCCCATATAACCTCTAGAAACTTCCTCACAAACATAATCCCTCCTAATAAATTACCATTATACATAGACACAACTGGGTTTGATTGCACAGTAAGGCTTGCAAAGGTGCTGGTGGTTGTTAGCCTAGTGTATTAAAATGAACCATGTTCAGCATCACAAAACTCTCCATGCATGTGTATCATAGTGCTGCCGAAGGAGAGCAGCCAGGGAGGATGGCTCTGGCTTAACCCTTCACTGCCATGTTTGGCTTCTTCTTTGTGACTTTAACGATTAAATACCGAACGACTATCACGGCAGTAAAGGTATCAAAACACTTAATGAAACTGTAAGACGGATGAGTGCTTTTGCATTGTAAAACTCTTCTTCAGATCTAAAACAAATAAAAACAATGCAACATTTAAATAAAATCCAAGCAAGCAACACAATGTTAAAAAAACAAAAAAAAAACTGAAATCTGTCTTCTCTCTTTCAGTGCAGATCTTAAAGTTAAACACCCATTCAAACTTGGATACTTCTTAGCTTGCAGGCTAAGTAGCCATCACATTTCAGCTGACTTTTAGATTATTCACGTCACCCCCTCTTATTCAGTCTAATGTACTGCAGTGCTTTAAAAGAAAGTCTGTCCCTTGTTTTGCATTGCATGTTTAGCTAAAGCATTTCTAGAGTTATAAGTTTTTATAGCATATAAATGCCTCATGATTCTATCCTTCGGCATTCTGTTTGTTTTACCTACATAAAAACATGTGCAGGAATCATAAGTAGCCAACCAAGCCACATTCTCAGTTTTACAATCCACATATTGCTTAGGTTTAAACACAAAATTATAAATTGGATGCTAAAAAGACTGTTGCTTAGATATGGTATGACATGCCCAACAAGAGAGACAAGCATAAGTACTCACTTTATGAGCTGTCAAATTCAATAGCTTCCTATTAAAATTACATAATTGTCTCCTCAAATTCGTACTATTCTTATAAAGAAAAGTGGGGGAGCGGCCAACAATATCTATTTTATGGTCCATTGTTAGGATCTTCCAATTTTTAAGAGTAATGTTGCATAAAAGACCAACATCATTAGTGTCTAAACGTAGGTTTGCTATCAAATTTACATAGGTTCTGCACTCACCAGTTTTCAACTGGTGATGTCCATCTCCTGATGAAAAGAACGGTCTACTGTTGGTTTCCCTTCATTTCAGTGCCTCTTCTTTCTCTCTTGCCAAAATGTGTGCATCATAACCTTGTTCCTAATTTGTTTGTTACACATTCAGTATACTGACAGCAGCAGACATTAGGTAATCAGTCTAGCCAGCAGATATGTTGTTCTTTAATACTTGCAAATATGTAGGTAATATGCATGTGTGATGCCTTTTGTATTGATTAAGAATTACCAATACCATTTCTTGAGTGTTTTTATTAAAGCAAAAAGTCTACAAAAATTTAACATGGGTTCAGTAAGAGATGAGAAGCAGCAACTACATAAGAGATCAGCTTTTCAGATAATGTGCATGCAAGCTAAAAACGGGAAATTTACATTCAGGAGAACAGCCTCGTTTAAGAGGTGGGAGAATTAACTTTTATTGTAATGGCTATTCTGTCAGTGTTAACGTGCAAAAACTACAAGAAAACCTAACCAGGTTTGAAATTTCACTGTGTGATACCTTAAACCACCTGTAGGGGGAGGCCCACGGAATATAAGTAAATGACCCCTTAAGGACTTAATGTTTCAGCTATATTGACTCTGTCCATGACTTTTTACTCAAGTCTTTATGGATACATCTAGACCAATAATGATAAATTGTTACAGGTATAGACAGAAAAAGCAAAGTGCATTGAATTATATTGCAATTATATTACAAAGGGCAGGGTGCAAATAGCTATACTAGAGAATACAGTAGGATAGAAATTAATGTATGAATTTGACAAGGAAAGGATTTCATGGTATTGCAGAACAACCATCCTTGACACATGTCTGATGCCCTCAATTCCTCCTTATCTAGTCTTCCATATAGACAGATTTTCAACACATTCTTCATATCCAGAAGCGCAACCGTAGCCAGTCTAGCATCCTTTTAGTCTTCTTTCCTAATTACAATAGTAAAGGAGAATTTATATTTTACACTTTGGATGTTCATAGACAGTTATGATTCTGTTTGCACCATATTAAATCAAAAAAGATTTACAAATATTTGTTTCCTTTGTACCCTCAAGACTAAAGGCATAAGATCTGTAAAATACCTCTGTCCAGATGGTTCTCAGACCTTGATAACTTTTGTATACCAGTCAAAGAACAAGTCCTTAACCGTGATGTCAAAAGCCTGCTCAACTAGATGGATAGCGGCTTCTATTACCTTTTGCAGAAATTATTCAGTAGATGACATTTGTGTTGGAACAGCTTGTGGTGCCTGGAAAGGAGTGTTATGTAGACAAAGGTGGACATTGTCTCCAGATCTCGATCCTCCTTTGGAGCTTCCATCTTCAAGGGAAATTTGTGATTCCACTTGGACCCGCGGTGGTGGTGCTGTGGTAGCGTTGTCTCCTTACAGTAAGACGCTGTCCGGTTCGATTCTCAGCTATAACGTCTTCTGTGTGGAGACATGCGTGAATGGGCATACCTTCGTTGAAGGCTGTGCATCAGAGCTGGTAACTCGGCACATAAAAATCAACTACCAATCATTAGCGGACCGGAGTTCCGCTGTGGCGACCCCTAACCGGGAAAAGCCGAAAGACACAAACCTGGAAAAATTGGTAGCTTGTGATTTTGTCCCACTAGTCAAAGTGGACAGATGAGATGACATGGAATATAAAAGTTATGTACATAATACTGGGTCGTTGTTCTCCCTAGGCCTTCTGTTTCAATTACCCACCCTCCTCCCTCTTTCCAAATGTACCTGGTGGATCTGTCTTGAAGCCTGTCCTCTTCTACTGTTACATTCCAATCTTCCTTTGGCACCCTTTCCACTTAGGAGGCAACAGCAGAGTCTGTTTTGAAGCAGGGAACAAATGCATTAATAGGAGTGAGGAAGAAGCTTGACTGATTGTAGAAGTGATAAACTGCCAGATTGGATCCACCTTAAGGTTGATTTCCGTAGCTGACTAGGGATGGTAGGGATCCAGCATTAATGTAATAACGTTTCACTGTTTTCAACTAGTGGGAAAAAAAAACTTTAGCACAATAACTTAAACAGAAAGACTTGTAGCCACAATTAGTGAGCCAATGACAGAACTAGAAATACTATAGCGGTATTAGCGATATCTTGTGAAATTTTATGAAAATGTATATTAAACACAAGATGCTGTCTACATGCCTAAGTGTAGATGATAGTCTACCATTCTTCCTCATTGCTCCGTCATCCCTCCATATTTATCTGTTACTGTACTTGTGTAGCTTTTTCTATGTTCTCTCTCTTAACCACTGTACCTGTTAAATTCGCTTAAGCACCACTTCTTTATCCCACTCTGCTGTACTTCAGTATGCTTATTTCTGCCTGTTCCAAAAATCTGTTAGAACATGGTATATTGTTTATTGGCAATTCTTGCTGGCATGTAGTACAACTGTTCCAGTCCCATATTTATCCCTTTTACGTTTGGCATGTATGTTTGCATTTTTCTGCAAGTATTTTTAATGTCCAGTACTTTATTGGAAATTGTAATGTAACTATATTGCTTATTAGTGTTTTGTTTTGATTGCTTATTGATATGTGGAACCTTTCTGGCCAGGAGTCTGCTGAGAACCAGCTCTTATCTCTCTCGACTGTCCAGGTCATCAAAAAATAGCTCTTTTGAAAATGGTGTCATCTGTATAGAGTTGTGAAAGTTTGAACAACAGATGATTTTAATTGCATTGTAATTTTACATTTTTGGGTGTTGTAGTAATATTTGGATAAACAGTCAAAATTGGTTTGTATAATAATTTTAACTATTTTTTTTTTATTATGAACAGGTGTCAACAAATAACGAGTGTTCTAATCACAGTTACGGAAGCCTTGGCTCTTTAAGTGACAAAGAATCAGAGGTAAATACAAGTAGTGAGTTGCTATACATGCTTTGTAAGTAGTAGAACATTTTCTGCCTTCCTACATTAAGATTTAACAAAGTACTTTTCTTTTGAAAGCTGCTCAAGACGCAATGTAGGCTTTTCTAAGAGGGAAACCAAAGTAGTTTGTTGGCATGTATGGTTGACCATTTCTTGGGCAGCACTATGTTATTGTCATTCTGATGCCAAGAGGCTGTGGTTAGTATAACTGACTGGTACTTAACCAGCTATGTTAGTAGCCGCTGCTTCTGTCTTGTAGCACACTTCAGAGTTCTGCTTGATTGCTCTATTAATTTTGGCATGGTTTATAAATTAAAACAGATGTACAGGAAAGACTGGAAAAGAGAATGAAGGCTGCTTTTAATCATGGGTATAGAATGTCTTTTAATGATGTCTGGGGAAAGCATAGCTAAACTTGCGACACCTTATTATTCTTTCTTTACCTTTGCATTACGAAAAGCATTTTGTGGCTTTAGATAATGAGTCTGTGGTATCTTTGCTTTAGAGGTGGTCTTAGATGTCATGTCAGTCTTGCAGAGTGGTCTTAGATGTCATGTCAGTCTTGCAGAGTGCAGTAGCAGGGTGCTTCTGAATTCCCAGGTTTGAGTCACAGCCCCTGTGTGGTGTTGGCTAGCCATGCTGAGAGAACTGAACAACTGGGAGCTTACCGTTTCCTTTGAAAAGCAGTGTAAGTGGCACTTTAGTCGTAATTGATGTCTCTGCTTTTGTGGAGGCTGTTATTTTCCACATCCATCTTCAGTGGGTGATATTAGTTATCTCTCTAATGAATGCTCAGTGTCTCTCGATTTTTTTTCAAGAGTTTAGTTTTTTTATGCTTTTCTGTGGTATATGCTGTGACTTTACCGTGCCTGTATAAGAAGACTTTCCTCTTGTCCCTCTTTGTTCTTCCTAAGGATTATTGCTGCAAGAGAGTTAACTGAATGGAATATCACTGGAAGCAGATGTTCATACCTTGACTGATCTTTTATTTCATGGACATGTGTAAGTGCATGCGCTTGCAATCTCATGCCTTAACTGTTTGCTGGGTCCCGGATGTGAAGACAGTACAGCTGTACATGTCATGGTTTATTTTACTATAAGCAACACACACACGGTTAATTGCTTTCTGTGGATCACTGTTGCAGGGGTATTCACTACATGTGAGAATTAGCTGAAGGTGGCCACCCTTCAAGCCTTGCCCAACCCCCAGAGCATTGACTGACATTTCCTCATTGCCTGGATCCCTAAATAAAAGGGGGCAGTTAGACTGAAGTATTTCCAAATGTCCTATATCACTGTTGAAGTATCCCAAACAGAAGGGATCTCCCACCCAGGGTCTCCGGAGCCAGCTTTGTTAGTTGTTCCTGCTATTCCTCCTCCGAGCGCATCCTTGTCATCGGAGCTGGTAAGCTCCTCTCCCAGGGACGTTCCTGTGTCGGCTCCGATCCCCCAGCGGGGTTTATCGGTGCCCGCATTGGCTCTGACCCTGTCAGTGCCTTCCACAGGGTTCGAGACCCGGGTTTCCTCTGTCGGGCCCGAAGGGGATGCCTCTGAACACCCTTCGGTTCCGAGCCTCCCTCTCGGTGCCTCTGCTGCGGAGGCACCGGTCATGGTCATGGCCTTGGAAGGCGGTCGGTCCTCCGAATCGGGAGGTCCTGCCTTCGAGGCTATGTGTAGCATGCTGGCTAGGTGAGCTACTTCTCTTGGATCGGGTCTTTCATCCCCCACAACACCGGCGAGAGCTTCTGACACCCACCTATCCTTGGATAGCAGAGCGCCAGGGCCTAAGGATACCCCCACGAGCGGTCCCCTTCTTTCTGAGGAGCCCTCGGAGCCTGTGCCTGAGGAACCTCCCAGAAAGAAATTGTGCAAGAGGAAGCACGTAGACTCCCAGGACGATACTGACCTCGAATCGTTGGGGTCCCCTAAGTCTTCCTCTGAGGATGTTTCGTTCTCCGATATCCTGGAGGTCTTGAAACAAAGAGGAGACTGGCCCTCCAAAACCCCCTCCGAGGAGGAGTCTGTATTCCTTAAGGCCTTTGGCGCTCAGCCCTCCGCCTCCTGGGTGTCTCCACACTTCGAGGTCGTGGACCTTATTTGTCGGAGGGTGTGGGAGACTCCTGACTCCATGGAGCCTGTTCCTCGACGCCCCAACAAAGGGAAAGAATTTTTAACAAAGGGAGTCCCAGTAGATGCTATGGTGGTGGCGGCTGCCACACAGAAGGAAGTTGCTGAGTCTTCCTCTTCGGTCCATCCTCCTAACAAGGAGTCTAGGACTATGGATTGGTATGGGAAGCGTACCCTGTCTTCAGCGACTTTTACCTTGCGGTCACTGAATTATTTGTCTCATTTCACGCGGCTCCAGAGAGATCTCCTTATGGAGTTAGGAGATACTCTAACGGGTAACGTGCCAGAGGCGGTGGCTCAGACTGTCAACACTCAGCTCTCTACCCTCAACTCCATCACTAACTCGTCCATGCCACTGATTTCGTACATGGCCAAGGGAGCTAGTCGGGTGGCTAGCTCAGGGATGGCCCACAGGAGGCAAGCCTGGCTACGCCTGTGTCACTTTGCGAAGGCCTTTAAGTCTTCCTTCACCGATGCCCCCTTTGATGGTTCCTCCTTGTTCGGGACCAAAGAGAAAGACACCCTTACCAGGTGCGAGCAAGAGGGAAAGACCTTGTCTGCCGTAGGAGTCCGTTTTTCCCTCCCGTCGAGACCTTATCCCAAGGCTCAGCGAGGGGGAAAGATGTGGTTCAAGAAATCGCAAAGGCCTTTTCCTGCCGCACAGGGTGAGAACCCCTTCCGAGGCAGGAGAGGGGGGTCATATTCAAGGGGATGTTGCCTGAGGCAGAGGGCCCCCCCGCAATTCTGGGGACCGCGATTCCTTTCGTTGTTCCCCATACTCTCATTCCTGAGGGTGTGCCCGACTGTGCTTCTCCGGAGCCAGTCGGGGGTCGAATTTCTCGCTCTCCGGAAGCCTGGGTCAATATCACCCAGGACCAATAGGTATTGGGGATAATCGCAGGAGGTTACACCATCCCATTCTATTCCACACCCCCTCCCGTCCAACGGATCCCAGACGTTCCACCCAAAGGGATCAAGCAGCATCAGAGGTTTCTCAGCTGCTAGAAAAAAGTCCTCCAACCAGTCCCCCCAGACCAGATCGGATTAGGGACTTACTCAAGATTCTTTTTGGTGCCGAAAAGAACTGGGACCTGAGACCCATTTTGGATCTCAGCCAACTCCATTACGTACGCAAGTCCAAATTCCGGATGGTCACGCTACAATCGATTCTCCCATTGTTGGGAAAAGAAGTATGGATGTGCTCCATGGACCTGAAGGATGCTTACTACCACATCAAAATGGACATAGCATCCAGATGTCATCTACGCTTCCGCCTGGGAGCCAGGCATTTCCAGTTTCGAGTGCATGGCAGTGGTGACGGCTCACTTGAGACGTCAAGGATTCCAGGTGTTTCCTTACCTGGACGACTGGCTCCTATCTGCCTCCACCAAGCATCTACTTCTTCAAAACAGAGATACTACCATCGATCTTTGTCACCGGTTAGGCATTATAATAAACTGGAAAAAATCTGCCTTGCTACCCTCACAGCGTGTCTTGTTTATAGGAGCAGAGTTGGACACTTCGGTTGAGAGCATTCCTACCCATGGAGAGGATCACAGGGTTGCAACAACAGGTTTGTACGATGATGCCTCTGACACGTGTGAGGGCAAGACCTAGTTCAGTTACTGGGGACAATGGCGGCCACTATCATGATGGTCCCGTTAGCGAGGTTACATATGAGGATCCTACAATGGCTCCTATTCGCCCAATGGTCCTTCCAAAGACTACCTCTACCCCATCCTATCTTAATCACAGACAAATGCAAGCAGGACCTCAGTTGGTGGCTATGCACCAACAACTTAGTCGTAGGGAAACCCTTTGTTCCATTCAACCCGGTAGCCACAGTAACCACGGACGCCTCCTGGATAGGGTGGGGGGGGCATTATCTTGGCAGGATGGTCCAACGCACATGGCAGGAGCACGAGATAGACTTGCACATAAATGTCCTGGAGATGAGGGCAGTGCTCCTAGCATTGCAGGCACTTCAGGACGTCCTCCCTCTAGGGACTATTGCGATACATTCAGACAGCATGTCAGTAGTGTGGTATCTCAACAAGCAAGGAGGAACCAGATCGTACCCCCTATGCAGAGAGGCCATGAGAGTGTAGAATTGGGCGATAGCTTCCCAACGGGCCTTGGTGGCAACGCACATCCCGGGGAAAACCAATGTGATTGCAGACAGGCTAAGCAGAGCGATCCTCATGCCTTACAAGTGGTCCCTGAACCGCCGGGTGGCGAACAGCATATTCTGCAAATGGGGTCAGCCTTGCTGCGATCTGTTTGCCAGTCCCTTCAATGCGAAATGCAGCAGCTACTTCTTGCTGATCCCCCCCCACTGGGGGAATCTCCAAGGGATGCTCTTGCGCACAATTGGCCCTCTGGTCTGCTGTATGCTTTCCCTCCGTTTCCCCTCATCTCGAGGGTGATTCAGAAAGTGCTGTCCTTGGGAAGCAGATTGATTCTGATCGTGCCACACTGGCCTCGACAAGTATGGTTCCCCTTCCTTCAACCTTACATGGTGGATGCTCCTTGGACTCTGGACCCTCATCCAGACTTGCTGCCACATATGTCGGGACAGCTCCACTCCTCCCTGGAGACCACCCTTCGGCTGACCGCCTGGCTACTCCACTTCCATCCGTAGTCAGGTGTCACGATTTTTCTCCAGACGTGGTCCATATTCTTTTGTCCCCTCATAAACCGCCCACTAGGAAGATCTACTCTAGCAAGTGGAAAAGGTTTTCGATATGGGCCCATTCCAAAGGTATCGACCCCTACACAGCCCCCATTGTTTCTGTTTTGGAATTTCTGTCTTACTTATTCTTCCAAGGGTCTGCCTCAGCCACCATCGAAGTTCAGGTGGCGGATATTTCAAATTTTCATGTGGCTTATGAATCTAGCTTAATGGCACACAGGCTGTGTAAAGCATTCCTAAAAGACGCTCTTCTCCTTTGCCCCCCTGTATCTCAACCTGTTATGCCCTGGGACCTCAATTTTGTTCTGCAGGCTCTCACCTTCCCACCCTTTGAGCCTGCGGCTTCCTGGGATTTAAAATTTCTTACATGGAAATTTGCCTTTTTGATAGCTATCACATTGGCTAGACGAGTCTCAGAACTCCAGGCCCCATCAATCAAGCCCCCCATATTTGATATTCCATAAAGATAGTCTGTCTCAGACCATATTTGTCCTTTCTTCCCAAAGTGGCTTCCTTATCTAATATTAATCAGTCCATTGAACTGCCGGTCTTCTTCCCCAACTTCTCCCGTAAGGCAGAGTACCAGTTTCATCTGTTGGTTGTTCATAGGCAACTACGCTTTTATCTACACAGACTAAAGATTGGCGGAAGTCAGACCAGCTTTTTGTTTAGTTTTTGGAGAATCGCTTGGGTTCTGCGGTATCCAAGGTCACCATTTCTAGGTGGATAGCTGGTTGCGTCTCCTTTATCAGGCAGGGGGAAAGAGCCTGCCCTTCCCAGTCAGAGCACACACTACCAGAGCAGTTTCCACTTCCACAGCCTTTCAGGCTAGGTTATCTATGGGTGATATTTGTGCGGCTACAACATGGGCTTCTCCTCACACGTTTGTTTCCCATTACAAATTGGATGTGGTGTCCAGGGGCAGATCATCTTTTGGCTCCACAGTGCTCAGGAGTTTTTTCCATTGAGCCACCCAGGATGTAGGTGCTAGGGACGCTGTCCCACAGGTGAAGAATGTAGGCGAGATAGGACTACATACCATCAGTAAGTTATGTACTCACCATAACGTTGGATGTATGTAGTCCATCTCGCCTCACATTCTTCATTACCCCCCACCGTCCCCCACGCCGGGAGGATTTGGAGGATCACTTTGTATTTCTGATATTAGAGTCCCTTTGGATAATTTGTTGGACCTATTTGTTATGGGTGTGTGTGTGGTTTGGGCGATGGATACTATATTTCTGTTGGCAGCAAACTAGATCTGGGAATGTGGGGCAATGTATTGTGGGATAGCATCTTAGCCCAGCCAAACAAAGACTTTCGAGCTAGTAAATAGGCAGAGTCTGAGCAGACATTCAGCCCCGAACCCACAGGTGAAGAATGTGAGGCGAGATGGACTACGTACATCCAACGTTATGGTGAGTATGTAACTTACTGTTTTGGAGGCTAGTTTGGCTTCAAAATTGGCTTTGGAGGTTTTCACTCATGATCTGATTTGCTTGTTGAGGCTAAGGAGGGAGTTTTTCAATTAGGAATTTGTGCCTTTTTACCCTTGGACAACAGTTTCTTCCTTTTGTTGTAAAGCATATTGATAGAGGATGTCCACCACATAGGTTTGTGTTTCCTTGAGAAGGTTTTAGTTCTGTTTGGAATGGCTGAGTCCATGCACTTGTACTGGTGCTTGTATACTGCACTGGCATACTTTTCAGCATATTGGTCTGCATCCTCTGAGGGGGACGGATGTGTGAATCTACTGATACCTTCCCTTAGAATGTTGTAGTCTGTTTTTGAGAAGTTTTGTTTTTTTGCCTGGTTACGGCTGGGGGGGGGGGGTTGGATGGGACAGACACTTTGAAACAGACCGATGGTCTGATCTCACCAGGAAAGAACTTACTATGGTGCAGCGGTTGCTCATGTTGGTGAGAACAAAGTCTAGACTGCGGTCTCCCCTTGTGGGAGATGAAACAAGTTGGTCTAGTGTGTTAGAATTGATGAAGTCAAGGAATCCTTGGGAGAGTGCATTAGAACAGGAATAGTTCACCCTGTTTATGGGGGGGTAGTTTAAGTCACCAAGGATCAGGGTGTTAGGGGGTACCTTGATGGACAAGTCTAAGTAGGAGGAGTGAGTGTGCTGAGTCATGGAGAAAGGGGGGGGGTCTGTAGCTGGCTATAACTTGGATGGGTGTCTTGTCAGTTGCACCTAGATGTTCAGTGTTTCACTGTTGCAGTCATTACACTTGGGTTATCCTGCTGGCAGCCTACCTGCAGTCTGCCCGAATTCCAAAGTCCTGGTCTGGCGTCTGTTGTTGTCGCCTCTTCCCTGACGTCAGTGCACCAGGGGTATATAAGAAGCAGCCAACGCCATTTTCTTCAGTCTTTCTTGCCGCATGGTGCCTGAAGCAAAAGCAGTTCACAAGTGCCGGTCGGCCGACTCCTGAGATTTTCGAATTTGAATTTCAGATCCGAAGTCTTCAATAAACCTAAGTACCCCATTGGGGGAAACTTTTTTCTTGCTCCAGACCGATGTCAGAAAAAGTTAACAATTTTATTTCTTGTGGGAAGCAAATACGTCATAAGGATTTTCATTCTTACTGTATTCCTTGCCTAAGCCCTGACCACAACGTTGCTAGTTGTCGGTTTTGTGCTAGATTTAACCAACGCACCATTAAGCGTTGGTACGATTTTGCATTTCATTACTTTGGCCGAAGATTTAACTATATGCTGTCGGAACAGCCGACGACTGCAGTTCATAAAAAGTGCAAGGAAAAAGAAAAGGACAGGCATCTGAGGTCCAAAACAGACGACGAAGCCTCTTCTAGGCCAGTTGCTGGTTCTCAGTGAGGTGCTTTCGCAGTCCCCGACACCCGCTACCTCAGAGCCACAGGCCGCCTCAGACTTCCACGTGGAGACAACTAGGCCTCTGGATACTCAAGGTATTGGGCCTTCGGAAACTAATCTCTCAGATGGGTCTGGAGCCGCTGAGCAGGCATCGGCTTCTGAGGGTGTTTTCAGACCCACACAGCTTTATATCAAGCCAACTTCAGCATCCAAGACCAGATTTAAACAGCTTTAAAGACAAGGAAAAAGTACAGCATTCTGCAGGACTGACTTCCATGCCTAAGAAACAGATGCTCAAAATGGCCGAAGACCTAATTACTTTGGCAAGACACTGAATATGATTCCTCTGATCAGGTTTCCATTTCCTCTGACTCCCTTCAGAACAGAGGATACTCTCTTCCTCCCTATGAGGATTCTGATGTTGAAGAATCTATTCCTTCAGCTTCTCCTCCTGAGGATTATTCCTTTGGGGAAACCCTGCATACCATGAGGGAGCATTTCCACTGGGAGAGCCAAGATTACTCAGAATCTAAGAAAAGGCTCTTAAGACTTTCTTCTACTACCTCAGCACAGACCTCTTGCTATTCCACCTGTTCTAGACATAGTAGATGATATATTTTCAGAGTCCAGACTGTCTCCCGACACTCTACCTCCTGCACCTGTTAAGCTAGACAAGATACTACATGGTTCCAGATTCGCATAAATTTCTATATTAAAAACCCTGCTGCTGACCCAGAAACTGTATCTCAGGGTCCCAAAGAGGTTAATGCCTCTACTGCAAAAAACCCTTTCCCCTCAGATAGGAATTCAAGGGCACTGGACAGATGGGGTAAAAAAGTTTACACTTCTGCTAACTTGGCTCTAAGGGCTTTAAATTGTCAGTTTCATATGCTTAAATATCAGCAATACTTAATGTCACTGCTAAAACAGAAAATGTTGACAAATTCTGAATGTTCTGAGAACAAGGAAATGCAGGATTTATTGCATGCAGCTGAACAAGTGGGAAAGCATACTTTGCAATGTGGTTTTGATTCACTGGAGGCCTCTTGCAGGGCCGCTGTTACAGGTTCTGTCATTAGAAGGCATGCTTGGTTAAAGGAACAGAATCTGCCTGTTCATGTTAAAGCAAAATTATTGGATGCTCCATTACAGCATGATACTTTGATGTTAAGGCAGAAGAGGTGTTGAAGAAAATGGAGGATAAAGCTTAAATCTATGCAGACAGTTAAGGATTTCTTACGGGTACAGCTACCCAGATTTAGCAGGAACTGGCCTTCTAAGAATTGGTCCTTTCCAGTGTCAGACAGGCCGCAAAGGGGCAGATACAGATGCCCTAGAGGCAGACAACAACCCCAGGGCTCACAGGCCCAAACAATGGGGTGCTACTAGCTCCAAAAGCGGAGAAGACAAATCACAGCCATATAGGAAACAGTCCCAATGACTTCCCTCTGCCAATGCCAAGCACTTATCTTTTGGCAGCACCCTTAGGGGGAAGGCTAGCACTTTTTTCACAAAATTGGCACATGATCACCCAGGACAAATGAGTCTTAAATATAGTCTCTCAGGGCTACAGGTTCCACTTTCACACCCTTCCAAAGGCAAAAGGTATGCCAGACCTGCCACACAGTCAATGGACGAGGCACAAAAACAAGTTACATCTCTCATGGACATGAGGGCTATTCAGCCAGTGCTACAACAAGAACCAGGGACAAGGATTTTACTCAAGACTTTTCTTAGTACCAAGAAAGGACAAAGCCTGGAGACCAATTCTGGACCTGTCTATTCTAAATACTTTTCTGGACGTTCCAAAATTCAAAATGTTGAGACTGCAGCAGCTTCTGCCCATGCTGGTCAAGAAGGCTTGGCCTGTAACTTTGGACCTCAAAGTGGCATACCTGCATGTCCCAATCAGACGATCTTGCAGAAGATACCTCAGATTCATAGCTGGCTCAGTGCACTACCAATTCTCTGCACTGCCCTTTGGCTTATCTACTGCGCCCAGAGTCTTCACAAAATGCCTGGCACCAGTAATTGCATTTTGCAGACCGAGGAATTCAAGTATATCCCTACTTGGATGACTGGCTTATTCAAGCAGAGACCAAAGACCTTCTACTAAAGCATATGGCGTTTGTAAAAAGATTACTAATTTGCCTAGGGTCCACAGTAAACGAAAATAAATCAAAACTAGTACCCTTTCGAGAGAGAATATTCCTGGGTGCAAGCTTAAATACAACTGCCCAGATGGTTTATTTCACGCCAGACAAACAAAGGCAACTGACTTCTTACTTCAAAAGCATGGCAACAAAGACCCAGTTATCAGCAAGAAAAATTCTGCAGGCTGTGCGCTACATGGCATCCTGCATTCTGCTAATTCCATATGCAAGACTGCATATGAGGAAGCTACAGTGGTATCTAAAAAATGTTTGGACTCAACATTGCCACAGCCTGGAATCATTAATTTCACTCATTCCCTGCCTGCAACAGGAGTTTCGATGGTGGGCACAGGCCTGTCACCACAGCATGGGACAGCCATTCACTTTACTCACAGCCAGGCAAACACTAACAGATGCATCAGATTATGCCTGGGGGGGGCACATGGCAGGAAAATGTATTCAGGGCACATGGCCCGCAAGCGAAAGGCATCTTCACAACAATCAGAGATGCTAGCTGTACAAAATGCCCTGACAGCCTTCAAGGACCTACTTCATCCAGGACAGCTGCTGATAAAAATGGACAATGCAACAGTCATGTGGTACATAAACAAGCAGGGAGGCACACATTCTTGCCCCCTCTGCAGACAAGCCATGATTCTGTGGAACACAGCATTGACTTACCAAGTACACCTGCAAGCAAAATTCCTGCCAGGAAAAACAAATGCTCTGGCAGATTAACTAAGCAGAAACCTCATGGATCCTCATGAGTGGAAACTAGATCCACAAATCTTCAACATAACAAAGAAATGGGGATGCCCAGACATAGATCTATTTGCCTCCCCTCACAACTGCCAACTACAGAGATTCTGCACAAGGACTTATCACAAACAAGCATGGAAAATGGATGCTTTGTCATTCAGTTGGGAACAACCTTACAGTATATGCCTTTCCTCCACTGTCTCTCCTCCCCAAGGTACTCCTAAAGGTCAGACAAGAGAAGCCACAAATGATACTATAATTGCCTCTGATTGGCCCCACCAGCACTGGTACCCAATCCTAAGGAGCTAGTCTCAAGGCCCATCCTGGACATTGCCTCAAATTCCTCATTTACTGACTCAACAAAACAATCAGATCCTGCACAGCCAACTCAGAACCCTAAATCTGACTGCATGGCGGATAGTGTAACCATTCGGAATACACCTCTCTCTAAAGCTGTTATGGATGTTATTTTGGAGGCCAGGAGGCCCAGCACCAGAAAATCTTAATCAGAAAAATGGAAGAGATTCTGTGCTTGGAACCAGGCACAAAGAATTGACACGATTGCACCAAATATTCCTCAGATTTTACAATACCTAATTGAGATGCTGGACAAAGGCCTATCCTTCTCATCAATTAAGATCCATGCCTCTGCCATTTCATCTCATTACAATACGGACCCACCTATTTTTCACATCCATTGCTTAGTACCTCAGAGGGGCCAAAAACATAAGACCTCCAAGGAGAGCACCATTGCCTGCATGGGACCTCAATTTTGTCTTCGAAAAACTCACACTGCCTCCTTTTGAGCCAGCCGGTACAGCTGAGATAAAATTCTTATCATGGAAAACAGCTCTGCTCCTAGCAATAACTTCAGCGAGAAGAGTCTGAGTTACAGGCATTATCTTCCATCTGGACAGAGTTTCTCTAAGGACAAATCCAACATTTATGCCTAAGGTAGTGTCCACTGTGGCTCTTAAAACCATTCATTTGCCTACTTTTTATCCAAACCCACAAAATAAAGGGGAGAGACTTCTGCATTCTTTGGACATGCACAGACAGCTACGCTTCTACTTACAAAACTAAAGCTTTCAGAAAAACTGAGCAACTTTTAGTGGCATATGCTGCAGGATCACAAGGAAAGGCTATCTCAAAGCAGACTATTTCAAAATGGATAGGACACTGCATTCGTTTCTGCTACTCACACCATGGCAAATCAGTGCCTAAGGGCATTAGACCACATTCGACCAGGGCAGCAGCCACCTCAGCAGCCTTCCTCAGAGGAGTACCAACCAAGGATATTTTGGAGGCTGCAACTTGGACTTCAGTGCACACTTTTAATAACCACTACCACTTACCTCTTTACTCTAAATCCAGTGCAGGCTTTGCCACTGCAGTTCTGCAGGGCCTCATAGCCACTCCTAATTCTATTTAGACCCAGCCACCCAACCTCAGCTTTGGGATTCAACCCAAGTGTAATGACTGCAACAATGAAACACGATGAAACATAGTACAGTTGTGTACCTACCATAAATGTAGATGTTCGAGTGTATTCAGTGTTGCAGTCCAGGTTACCCACCCACCATCCCCCTTTCTTTGCTGGGACTTATTTGTACCTTGCTATTCTATACAACCTATGTAGTGTATTTGCTTGTAGATGAAGGTAATGTTTATTTTAGTGCATGCTTTTTATAAGCAATGGTTTTAGCCTACTCTTTTGGGGGCACCTGACATCTGGGGCAAGAAAAACCTGAAGAAAATGGCATCGGCTGCATCTTGTATACCCCTGGCGCACTGACATCAGGAAGAGGCGACGGCAACCGACGCTGGACCAAGACTTTGGAATTCAGGCCGACTGCGGGTAGCCTGCCAGCAGGATAACCCAAATGTAATGACTGCAACAGTGAATGCACTCTAAAATCTACATTTATGGCAGGTACACAACTGTACTTTCTATTGCATCATGCTGGCAAACAAGTCTGGAGGTGTGCTTGTCTTTAGTGAAAATAGAACCCCCCACCACCCTTAGTCTTACTGACCTCATTTTGGGGTCGGAATGTGTGGAATGAGCTATAGCCTGGGAAGGCAGGGATGCCCTCTGCAGCCTTGAGTCAAGTTTTTGTGACTGCACAAATGTCAGCATCTTCCAGTGTTAGGAGAACCTCTAGTCAGTGTGTTTTCAGGTTAAGGCTCCTAGCATTAAGCAGCATGACCTTCAGTTTGCTTTTTTGACAGATCTTTAGTGTGGGAAGATGTTTCTGTGGGACAGTGCCTAAAAAAGGGACAATGGGGGAGGCAGGAGCCTTGGCCAGAATCCTGAAGCCCATGGGTTGACAAGTTGAGGCCATCTGGCAAAGCATTGAGGCCTGTTAACAGTGTCATCCCAGACAGATGCTGGATCCCTTTGGAATGACACCAGAAACTAAGCCAATTGTTGAAGTTTAATTGTGTTTTGTTGGTATTGTGGTATCTTTGTTGTCGAAGGTAGGATGCTGCTTAGGGGTTAGGATCATACCTACCTAGGACACACACAGACTAACGGCTCAATCATGTCTCTCTTCATATCGTCCAGGGATGTACTTCTCAAGTCATTCACACCAACGTGAACAATGACAGAGTCATACTTGTACCTGTTGCAGAGAGACTTAAGTGCGTGCATGATGTGGCGGATTCTGGTACTTGACAGACAACTGACAGTGATCTTGTCAACCCTGGTGAGAGGGACATTTGTGTGTCTCAATTGAGTCGCCAATGACTAGTATGTTTGCTTTAATGTTGTACCTTATGGGCTGTGTGAGTTTATTATGTCTTACGGTTTGTGAGACACTGATGTGTTGTCTGCTGTCTGATCTGTTTGGTGTTGTGTGTGGAATGTCTGAGTGTGTGTTTTGGAGGTCTCTGCTATTTAGATGAGTTTTTATTGAGGACCTCTGTATATGTGGGTGTGTGCTTGACTGTGATGTGGGTGGTGTGGTGTTTGTGTTGGCAATCACCTCTGTCAGGGGTACTGACTGAGGCCCGAGAGCATGGATTCTATTTTACTGATAGAGATGCATTTCTCACAAGTAGAAGAATTATGTGCTAGGAGAAGAGAGTTTAGTGAACATGAGTCAGTTGCTACATTGTCACAGTATGCCCATGTCAACCAGGCTGGCAGGAGAAACTGATGCGAATTGTCCAGGCATAGTGCAAGAAAGGTGCTTGGTGTGACATCTGGAAAGAGAAAGGAGGACAAGGAGACCTGGTGGTGGAATGAAGAAGTACAGGAGAGTATACAGAGAAAGAGGTTGGTGAAGTGGGATTGTCAGAGAGAGATGAAGAAAGTAGACGAGTATAAGGAGATGAAGTGCATGACAGGTGGCGAAGGCTAAGGCGTATGACGAGTTGTATAAAAGGGTGGACACTAAGGAGGGAGAAAAGGACCTGTACCGATTGGCTAGAGAGAGGCATCAAGCTAGTAAAGATGTGCAGCAGGTAAGGGTGATAAAAGGATAATGAGGGAAACATACTCGCAAGTGAGGAGAGTGTGCTGTGCAGATGGAAAGAGTACTTTGAGGGGCTGATAAATGAAGAGAATGAGAGGGAGAGAAGGTTGGATGATGTGCGGATAGTGAATCATGAAGTGCAGTGGATTAGCACGGAGGAAGTAAGGATAGCTACGAAGAGGATGAAGAACGGAAAGGATGTTGGTCCAGATGACATACCTGTGGAAGCATGGAGGTGTTTAGGTGAAATGGCAGTGGAGTTTTTAACTAGATTGTTTAATGAAATTTTGGAAAGTGAGAGGATGCCTGAGGAATGGAAAAAGTGTTTTGGTACCGATTTAAGAATAAGGGTGATGTGCAGAGCTGTAGTAACTACAAAGGGATTAAATTGATCAGTCACAGCATGAAGTTATGGGAAAGAGTAGTGGAAGCTAGGTTAAGAAGGGAGGTGATGATTAGTGATCAGCAGTATGGTTTCATGCCAGGAAAGAGCACTACAGATGTGATGTTTGCTTTGAGAGTGTTGGAGAAGTACAGAGAAGGTCAGAAGGAGTTGCATTGTGTCTGTGGATTTAGAGAAAGCATATGACAGGGTTCCTAGAGAGGAGTTGTGGTATTGTATGAGGAAGTCGGGAGTGTCATATCAGTAAGAGTGGTACGGGATATGTACGAGGGTAATGCGACAGCGGTGAGGTCTGCGGTGGGAGTGACGGATGCATTTAAGGTGGAGGCGGGATTACATCAAGGTTCAGCTCTGAGCCCTTTCTTATTTGTAATGGTGATGGACAGGTTGACAGACTAGAGCAGACAGGAGTCCCCGTGGACTGTGATGTTTGCAGATGACATTGTGATCTGTAGTGAGAGTAGGGAACAGGTGGAGGAGACCCTGGAGAGGTGGAGATATGCTTTAGAGAGAAGAGGAATGAAGGTCAGCAGGACTAAGACAGAATATATGTGTGAATGAGAGGGAGGATAGAGGAATGGTGAGGATGCAGGGAGTAGAGGTGGCGAAGGTGGATGAGTTTAAATACTTGGGATCAACAGTTCAGAGTAATGGTGAGTGTGGAAGAGAAATGAAGAGAGTACAGGCAGGATGGATTGGGTGGAGAAGAGTGTCAGGAGTGATTTATGACAGACTAGTACCTGTAAGAGTGAAAGGGAAGGGAAGGTCTACAAGAAGGTAGTGAGATCAGCTTTGTTATATGGGTCGGAGACGGTGGCATTGACAAAAAAGGCAGGAGTCAGAATTTGACGTGGCAGAGTTGAAGATGTTAAGATTTGCACTGGGTGTGACGAGGATTGACAGGATTAGGAATAAGTGTATTAGAGGTCAGCCCAGGTTGGAAGTTTTGGGGACAAAGCCAGAGAGGCAAGATTACGTTGGTTTGAACATGTGCTGAGGAGGGATGCAGAATATATTGGGAAACAGATGCTAAGGATGAAGCTGCCAGGTAACAGGAAAAAGAGGAAGGCCTAAGATGAGGTTTATGGATGTAGTGAGAGAGGACATGTAGGTGGTTGGTGTGACAGAGCAAGATGCAGAGGACAGGAAGAAATGGAAACAGTTGAGCTGCTGTGGCAGCCCCTGACGGGAGCAGCCGAAAGAAGTGTTTTGAAACTTGGAAGGACTTTGGGAGCGAGGGTTTTGATAAGGGTTTGTCCACAACAGTGTAGACTATGAAAACCTTTTTAATTGAGAAATAACTGGCCTGAAGCCCAAGTGCTAAAACCACGACCAAGAGTCCTCACAGAAGGCCAACAGTTTCTGAAAAAGTGTAATATTTCCAGATTTTCTTTTTCTGTCGTATTTCGCTAATATAATTATTGCATTGTAATCCCACACTGTTGCTTGTTTTCATTACTGTTCACCTCCAAAATCCCTGCCTCTACTTTCTTTCCAGCATACTCTCGATTCTTCTAGTCTACTCTTGTGCTCCCTTCCTTCTGTCCAGGATTTTCCATTGAAAATTTTGAAAAGGTTTCACAGGTACAAGTCCCTCTGTGGTCTTCATTACCAGAAGAATAAGAAGTAGAATCTCCTGTTTCACATGTTACTTTTTGTTGGAGAAAGTTTTCCATTTCCTCCTCAGCATGTACTTCATCAGAAAATGATTTTGTCCCTCCTGGGAAGAATACCTTGAGGACAGCTGGGTACAGCAGTTAGAATCTCACACCTGCATCTCTACATTCACGGAATAATGGAATAAATTTGCTCCTCTTCTGTCTGGTGTACAATGAGTTACCATTCTCTACAAACACTCTGCTGTCTTCTACGTATAGTACTTTGTCCTTCTGCCACAGTTTTTTGTTAGAATCCACTCCTCCTGCTGATAGGATCGCATTTTTACTGTTAAAGGCCTGGGTTGCTTTCTTGTAGCCAGATTTGGAGCATGCACACAATGTGCCCTTTCTACGATCAGCTCCTGCTGTGGAATACCAATCAATTTGCTTATTTGTGCTTTCATAAAATTAATTCAGTCTCTTCCTTCCAGCTTTTCTGGTATAGCTGAAAATCTCAGGTTTTCCCTGTGTGCCCTCCGATTCTATTATTTTTTGAAACCTCTCTTCCTGAGCAGTCTTGTATTCATCCAGGGTTTTCTTCATTTTGACCTCTGATTTTTGCAGCTTTACCATCTGTCATCTGAATATCTGTTTAAAGCTTCTTCCATTTTTCCAGCCTTTTGTTTGTATATGCAGTTGTCTTCCTGCAGGTTATTGGAAGTAGTGTCTGAAGGTTGCATTGCTTTTTGCTGAACAGCTGCAGAACTTTCCCCAGTCAGCCTTTCTTCCTCACTTTTTGTAGCTGATTTTTTTCCAGGTTTTCTGTATTTCTTTATTCCTTGGATGCAGGTAGTGCACTTACTAGCCAGTTACTGAAATTTACCCATAAACACAAGTCTAATAGTCTTGTCTGCTGAGTTTTTTGTTTTTGCAGTGAGAGGCAGAAATGAGCTGTTATTCAGTGAGCAGCCATCTAGGAAGTCCGCATTCACCATAGCCTGTTAGTACTAGTTATACTGCTTAGATGTGAAGGACCCCTGCATGCTGTAACTGTAGCCTCTTAGCCTTTTATATTGATTTCTGATGTTTCAGTACTGGTCAGTGTTTGGTAGCAAATTGATGCATTTATATTGCTGTATTAATTTATTTGCAGCAAAGGCTCGCTTTAGTCCATAGCAATCCATGGGGCTGGGTTTCCTTGAATTGTTTTGATCTTACAGTCAATGAATATCTGTTGTAATGATAAATTTAATGTTTAAGTATTTCAAGCCCTTTTTTGTCACACAAGGTTGTTCTACAAGTTAATTCTCTTATCTGTATGCGAGTACCTTCCATAGTTCCCTTTGTCAGTTCATCACATTGTGGTTGGTTTTGCCTTTAATGCATTTAGATGTGAATGAAAAAAGTAATATTGATGCTGTAGTGGTAACTAAATAAGTATAATGGGTTCAATTAAGTGAAGGGGTGCATCACTTGTTAGTTTGTAGAAATCTAGTCCATTGTAGTGTGTGATCCATTACATGGGTTGAACCGTTTGGCAGGCAGTGTACGTAAATGAGAAGAAACCTCTAATCTTTACTGTTAGTATATTTTTCTTAAAGGGACAATCCCGGTGTTTAAAATTAGGGTCTGACTTTATTTTACATTTGTTGACCGGGCTAGTCTAACTGGATATATGTCCATTTTCAGTAGAGGCCCGGGGAGATGAGCTCCAAGACATATAAACTAAGAGATACAGCTATAATAACAATAACAAGTTGTACAAAAATATTTATACAACAGTAACATGTAGTACAGCATACAGGTTAGCATAGAATATTCAGTGCGGGCAAGAACAATAACAATGTATTTCACAGGTTCAGTGCATTATACAGGTAAAATCAATAGTAAAAAATTAATTTTGTAGTGATATTGAAGTATTTACTTAAAAAACAGTATCCACAGAGCTTAGAAGTAATGTAATATATAGAGAGATGATAAAAAAATAGTAATAGGAAGGTATAACAGTAGGTGAGAAGTAATGGATAGGGAAAGGCCAGTTTGAAAAGATAGATGACTAGTCAGGTTTGGTACAAGGGCATAGCCAGTGTGTTTTAAGGTAAAGTTTGTCTATTTTTGAAGAGTGGTAAAGAGGAGAGTGAGGAGAGGTCACTGGGAAGAAGATTCCAGGATTTTCCAACAGCATTAGAGAAGAGAGAATCCCCAGCTCTATTAGGTTTAGAGGTTTGTACAAGCAGTTTGTCTGCTGATCTTAAGGACCTCAGATTTTTATAGGGGGTGATGAGGGTAGATAAAATTGGAGTATTGGAAGGGTTATAAAGAATGTTATTGGCAATGGTTAGTTGGTGGAATTTAATCAGGTTTTGTGGTTCCAGCCATCCTAGATGCTTTGTTTGTGTAATGGTGGGTTCTATATGGGTTACCTGTGGCAAATCTGGCAATGTTATTGTATGACACTTCCAATTTACTGAAGTTATTCTTGGATAGATTGGTGAAAATAGGTGAGGTATAGAGGAGTGTAGAGATTAGATGAGTGTGTGCTATTGTAGTTTTAGCTGTAGGGGAAAGGAAGGGTTTAATCCTATAGAGTGCCAAGTTTTTTGTTGACAGTCTTTATAACATTGTTGTTATGGATGTCAAAGTTGAGATTGTCGATGGTGATACCAAGTAATTTGGTTGTAAGATCAGGGGATATTATAGTCCCATTGGAGGATGTCACAGAGAAAGTAAGAGGAGATGACTTTTGAGTAGGATCGAAGAGGAGGAGTTTGGGTTTTTTGGGTTCAGTAGAAGACAGCGTTGTGTGAACCTTTGCTCAACTGTGTTAAATACCTTCTGAGTAAGAGTGAAGGTCTTGGATGGCAGTAGCTGAGCATATCATTGTGGAGTCATCAGCATACTGTATGCATGTGGCTTGGGGATGGCAAGATGAAGGTCGTTAATAAATATGGAGAAGAGGAGAGGTCCTAGTATTGACCCCCGAGGAACACCTAAGGTAACTGGTAGGTGGGTGGATAGAGTGTTATGCCATAATATTGCCTGCTGTCGTTTATCAAGGTAGGACTGGAACCATTTGATGGAAAGAGGGTCTAATGATAGAGATTGTAGTATGTTTATGGGAATCTGGTGATTTACCATGTCAAATGCTTTAGACAGGTCGATAAATAGAGCAGAAGAAAGAT
The DNA here is from genome assembly GCF_019279795.1 of Protopterus annectens. NCBI lineage: Eukaryota > Metazoa > Chordata > Ceratodontiformes > Protopteridae > Protopterus > Protopterus annectens. The sequence continues at coordinate 87,232,506 of NC_056738.1, read as the reverse complement.
AATTATGGTTGCGGTTACTGTTAATGCAATCAGTGAAGGAAAGGAGGGCAGTGGTAGTGCTGTGTGATGGTCTGAAGCCATGTTGACAGTTGTAAAGTAAGTTATTGTCAATTAAGTGGTTAAGTAATTGCCTGTGGATACATTTCTCCATGATCTTAGCTAAAGGAGAAAGTAGGGCAATGGGGCGGTAGTTTGAGAGCTCAGTGGAGTGTCCACCTTTACGGAGGGGGATTATGTAGGAGACTTTCCATAAGGTAGGGATGTGACCTTCAGTAATGGTTCTATTGATCAGTATGGAAATGGGGTAGGCAATAGCTCTAGCTGATAACTGTAGGTATTCAGAAGGCAGTTGGTCTGCTGAGGGAGAGCATGGTTTCAGTTTATTTAAAAGGTTTAGAATAAACGTGGTTGGGACAGGTTTGAACTGAAAAGGAGGAGGTGGGGTTGAAGTAAAGGAAGGTAAAGTGAATGTATTGGGTGATGGTTGACTAGCTAGTGTCTGGATAGCATCTGTAAAGAAGGTATTGAAGGTATTAGCTGTTTGGATGGGGTTTTCCTGGTCAGTATTCTGAGGGTTGGGCGTACTAGATTTCCCCTGGGTGGAGTAGCTGGTTAATGCTTGCCCAGAATTTTTGTGGGTTGTTATGATGAAGTTGTTGGAATTGTAGGTAGTAGTTCTGTTTATCAGATAGTATAGCTTTCTTAGTGTCATTTCTTATCATTCTAAAGGTTTGTTGGTCTACTGGGTTTTTAGTCATTCTCCATTTGTTCCAATATTTATTTCTGAGATGAGTTTTGTGTTTGGTTTCAATAGAAAGCCATGGGGCAGACTTGGTTTTAATTCTAATGGATCTGGTTGGAGCATGGTGGTTAAGAATGGCGAGGAAGGTAGAACTGAAGTAATTAACGGCATCATCTAAAGGGATATGTCTTAAGGGAATCCAATTGCATGCTCTTAATTCCATTTGGAATAGATCGGGGTTAATTTTTTCTTGGATCTGATATCACAGTGCAGGCTGGAGAAGTTGTTTGACCGCAACTGAGCTACAAAATATAAGTATCTTTTGATTATTTTTACAGATTACTGTTTTTATAATTTAATATATATAAAGCACTTTGTCTATTCAGAATCTTCACAAATCCTTATCTGTTTAAAAACTTTCATTTGACTCTGTAGTGCTTGCTGTCTTAGACTATTGTATAAACTGAAACATTTACTCTGTGTAATTATCTCTTGGCTAGTGGGGGCTGGTTCTTTTGTGTTCTTGTAAAAAAAAGTTGTTCTGGTCTTGCCCTAACTTTGGTAGGGTCTCTGTCTTTGCACACAGTGCAGGCTGGAGAAGTTGTTTGACCGCAACTGAGCTACAAAATATAAGTATCTTTTGATTATTTTTACAGATTACTGTTTTTATAATTTAATATATATAAAGCACTTTGTCTATTCAGAATCTTCACAAATCCTTATCTGTTTAAAAACTTTCATTTGACTCTGTAGTGCTTGCTGTCTTAGGCTATTGTGGCTTTGCAGTTGCCCGCCCCTACTGTGACACACCTCCCAGTCTAGTGTCATTAGCTCATTCTTCTTAATACAGAGAGAACATTTGATAAGGCCTTCTGTTCCTCCTTTTTCCCTTTTCAAAAGGTAAAACAAAACTTTTTTTTTCTTTTTCGCCTGAACCTTCTTGTGTTCTGACTGTCCTTCTCAAACATATTGGAAATATACAGTATATTTCAGAGCATTTGTTATAACTGTATTTGCTATAACTGATTTAAGTATTTTTTTCTGGCTTTTTGAATATTTACTGCTTAGCGACTGCATCTTAGCCTGTTTATACAACTCTGCATTCTATTTAAACTGTTTTTGTGTTGATTAACTGTTTTGCACTCTTAAAAAGTTATTTGTTGCTTAATTTTACCTGTAGGCTAACGCACTCAAGTGTGCTAGCCGCTTAAAAGCATTTATAGCATTTACTGTCTGTTTTTTTCCTTGTCTCTGTAAAAAAAAAAAAAAAACAAAACAAAAAAAAAAAAAATCTCTTGTTTTCCCACCTTACTGAACTAGAGTAGTCCAGTTTCAGAGTTGCTGATCCCTGGGCTTTGTTAGTTCCTGTTACTGATCCATTGCCTTATTAGGAAGGAGGGAAGTTTCTTTGCTTACCAGTGGGAGTGGGAAGCACTGAGCAGCCTTTTTGTCTGAATTGGTGAAGTTTCAGCCAGAAACTAGTAGTCCATTGGTCGTTTTGGGCCAATTCCTAGCTCCTTTCAGCCCCCTGCTATAAAACATGCTAAACACGCGTTTTCCAGCTTGTACCAACTCAGCACAGATCCTCGTGGTGGCCTGCAGAGTGATCCATGCAGCAGAGAGCTAAAAGAGTGACTTTCTACCAGATATAAATATTTTTTGTGGCTTTCCCACTGTTATTAAGCTAGCGACTGCATTTCGCCTGTTTTACTGCTACTTTAAGTGATTTCTGCATTTTACACTGTTTATTGCACTTTAAGTTACTAATTGTTGCAAATTGTTTCTGTAGGCTACACACGAAAGTGCGCTAGCCGATTTACAGCATTTATAGCATTTACTGTCTGTTTTTTTCCTTATCTCTGTAATAAAACAAAAAAATCCCTTGTTTTCCCGCCTTAATGAACTAGAGTAGTCCAGTTTCAGAGTTGCTGATCCCTGGGCTTTGTTTTTAGTTCCTGTTACTGATCCATTGCCTTATTAGGAAGGAGGTAAGTTTCTTTGCTTACCAGTGGGAGTGGGAAGCACTGAGCGGCCTTTTTGTCCGATTTGGTGAAGTTTCAGCCAGAAACTAGTAGTCCATTGGTCGTTTTGGGCCAATTCCTAGCTCCCTTCAGCCCCCTGCTATAAAACACGCTAAGCAGCGTTACCACTGTTGCACACAAGAGCAGCGGCGGTTAAACAAGGTTAAACTATTTGGGCCATCTAAATTCCACTCTTCAAATTTTCCCTTAGAACTACCTTCCTCGAGCTGTACTGCTGATCTAACCAGCATATCCTATAACTGAAAAGTTCATCTCTACTTGATTCCCAAGTAGACTATTCTCTATCTGTAAAGCCTAGCACTTACTCCTACAGTACTTGCACCTTGATAAAGCACTCTTATTATAGATAGTACCCCACCAGTCTAAAACCCACTTCCGCCGGAGTCCTTTGAAAGTCTCTTTATCTACTACTTCTAGTATGTCGAGGGATCAGTTGCTAGTGTCCTCTCCAGCTCAACTGGTGAACCTGGGAATATTGAGGCAATGTTACAATTGCCTCATGTACACAGACAATCCTCTCCTTCTCCCACAAAACACAAATACATGCAAGAGATGCAACTATACGGCCAAACTGGAGGCTGAGCTCTCTCAACATAGGACTGGCAAGACCAGACAGGAGGAGAAGGTAACCACACACAATACATACCCAGTCACACATGGTACCATCACAACTTCAAATCATACACATACTCACACAAAGACATACTCGGAGGCTCTGATCAAAAATTTACCAAAACAGCAGAGGCCACCAAAGCAGACACCCAAACAACTACCACCTCACGACCCACCACATGCAACACATAGACCACACAGTCAGTGTGTCAAACAGTCACAGCCCTTAAGGCCAAACAAAATGCCAGACACACTTGTCATTGGTGATTCCATAGTCAGACACACTGACGTCCCGCTCACCAGACTGAGTAAGGAGAAGGTCACAGTAAGCTGCCTGTCGGGCGCTAGAATCCGCCACATAACGCAAGCACTCAGGTCTCTCAACAGCAGGTACAAGTACGACTCGGTCATTGTCCATGCTGGTGTCAACGACCTGAGACGTACCTCCTTGGACTACATGAAAAGGGACATCGAGGAGCTCTCTGATTATGTAGCCCAGGCAGGTATGACCCTGACCTTGAGCAGTATCCTACCTTCACCTAGAATGATGCCACAATACAGTGATAAGATGATCAGCTTTAATAATTGGCTTAAATTCTGGTGTCATTCAAAGGGGATCCAATGTCTGTCTGCCTGGGATGACATGCTGGACAAGCCACGCTGCTTCAAGGGACGGCTTGCACCTGTCACCCTGGGCTTCCGGATATTGGCAAAGGCTCTTGCCACCCCCATAGTGCCTTTTTAGGCAAGGCTCAAATTCTAAACCTACCACCCTAGAACACCAAAAGGAAAAAACTAAGGGTAATGCTGCTCAATGCCAGAAGTCTCAATCTCAAGATGCACGCACTTGAGGCCCTTCTCAATATGGAGAACATCGATGTCTGTGCTGTGACAGAAACCTGGTTCAAGGCTCCTGAGAGCACCTCAGCACTAACAGGTTTCACCTCATATCATGCGTTCCGGCCCCAAAATCCGGACAACACCAAGAAAGGAGGGGGTGTCCATATTCATAAAGGACACCCACACCTCAAGGTTGGTGGCAACGCACGATGCATCGGAGACCATCCAGGTGGAATTAACCATAGGCAAGACTGCTCTGCAATTTGTAGCATGTTACAGGCCACCCTCTCAAACTCAGGAACCTCACATGGCCTTCCTGAAAACATTGGAGGGATAAATGTATCTCCAAACACCATCATACTAGGTGACTTCAACTACCCTAATATAGACTGGGAACACTACTCAAGCCCGAACACTCTAACCCAAAGATTCCTGGAGTTCATAAACTCAAATGCCATGGAACAACTAGTCACCATCCCCACAAGAGGAGAAAACATACTTGATCTCATCATCACGAACATGGGATCAAAATGTTCAACACCGGAAGTATACCCCTCACTGGTGAGATCAGATCATAAACTAATCTCGCTGGAGGTCCTCATCCCGCCCCACCTGAAACAAAAAGACCACAGTGAAAAACTTCTCAAAAGCCGATTTCACACTTCTAAAACTAGTGTGGTCTCCTTTAAGGCCCCTGAGCCAGTGGTAAACATTACTCAAACCGCTGAATCACTTACAAATGCCTTCTACCAGCACCTACAGGACTGCATGGATCAGGCAATCCCAAACAAAACTAAGACTCTCTGTACCAAAGGCAAGCGTCCAGTCTGGTGGACCCCAGCCATAAACAAGCTCTACAACAAAAGGAGGAAGCTACTACAAGATAGAGCAAAATCCTTGAAAGGTAAGACACCTTTGATCATTATAAGTAAAAACTAAGAGCTCTCATAAAATCATACAAGGCAAATTTTGAGAGAAAAATCACCAAGGACTCTAAAGACAATCATAAGGCCTTCTTTAGCTATGTTAGAAACCTAGGAGGAAACTCCCAGATATGCTCAGAATTAGTTCCAAATGATGTGAAAATTACTGAACCTACACACATTGCTAACATACTGGCTGACAGGTTCAGTGCAAACTCCCCCCCCCCCAAAAGGAGAGATATCTATTCCGGAGGATTGTAGCCCCGGAAACATGTCCAAGGCCCAGGTGAGAACTGCCCTCACTAAGGCAAAAAACACAGCATCCATGGGACCGGATGGTGTCCCCGGCTGTGTGCTTCATGAACTCAACGAGGAATTAAACCCACAGTTAGGACAGCTGTTTAATCTTAGCCTCACCTCAGGATACATACCCAAGGAGTGGCGCACGGCGACTGTGGTCCCACTTCATAAGGGGGTGCCTCCACAGACCCTGGAAATTACCGCCCCATTAGCTTGCCGAGCCTTATCTGCAAAGCCATGGAGAGGATCATAATGGAACTCATAAAGACATAGGGAACTTGCAGACTTTGGATCCAACCCAGTTTGGCTTTGTCAAAGGCAGATCCTGCCTCTTAAACTTGGTTGACTTTTTTGGGACCGTCACCAAGGCCATTGATGAGGGAAAGGCAGTCCATACAGCCTACCTCGACCTGGCAAAGGCCTTCGACACAATACCCCACTCAGGTATCATCGAAAAACTCATCAGCTTGAATGTAAACCCATACATCACAAGATGCGTTGCAAACTGGCTAAGTGACAGAACCCACAGGGTCAGAGTTGCTGGAGCCATGTCAGACTCAAAGCCTGTCACAAGTGGTGTCCCACAGGGCTCAGTCCTGGGTCCACTCTTGTTCGGCATCTACTTTTCTGAAGTACAAGCAAACACAGGAGGGTTATGGCTGACAAAGTTTGCAGATGACTGCAAACTGGGCCATAGTCGAAAACACATCTGACACAGATATCCTCCAGAAGGGCCTCACAGAAGCGGATAACTGGTGCCAGAGCCATGGCCTGAAGTTAAACGCCAAAAATGCATAGTCATACCCTTGGGAAAAACAAGGTTACCCCTAGCTACCATACAGGTGGCAATCCACTGAGCACAGAAAAAGTCATCAGGGATCTGGGGACCCAAGTTGACAGTAGCCTTTCGTTTGACACTCATGTTGCTAAAGTAGTTAGGAAAACCTTCTATATCGCCCACCTGATCATGAAGGGATTCACATCTAGATCAAGGGAGGTCATCGTCCCCCTGTACTCATCACTCATTAGACCTATGATTGAGTACAATGCCCCGTTCGGAATGTATCTGACCCAGACACCTGATGCAGCTTGAAAGGCCCCAAAAGTTCCTCACCAAAAGGATAAAGGGTCTCAAAAATATGTCTTATGCTGCCCGACTGAAAGAACTCCAGCTCTATTCAGTCTCATACCGCTTGCTCAGAGGTGACCTGTGCCTGACATATAAGGCCATGTCAAACCCAGATTTGATGAATATGCTTCACCTCAAAAATCTAGATCCCTCAGAACCACAAGGCGGGAGACTTAAACCTTGACACGGTTATAAATAGAACGTGCTGGAGGGACAGATTCATCACCCAGAGACTCCCTATGCTGTGGAACAAAATCCCGGTACATGTGAGGCAGAGCACCTCGCTGGCCTTGTTCAAGAGGAATCTTGACCAATGGATGGGAGATCGCAGATATACCCCAGGGATTACTTCAGTGTCACTGCTTGACAGAGGCACAGAAAAATGATAGGCATAGTTTTTATTCAAACTAAAGGGGTGGCGAAAGCCACATAACTATGGGCTAGGCTTATAAATGCCCTTGGGCAGATAGCCTAGTATGAACCTATGAACCTATTTCTAATAGAGGGTGGGATGTGAGCATTGGTTTTGTGTCTGATAATGTAGGTAAGTGAGTGGTCACTTGTATCATCAGGGAGGGTTCCAGAATTATAGATGTGAGCATGATTGTAAGAATCCAGTCTAATATGCTTTCTTTCTTGTTAGTGTTATTTATTCTTGTAGGGAAGGTAATAGTTTGAGAAAAAACATAAAGGTTAATGTTAGTAGTAGGGAAGGTGCTACAGTAGGAGTTCCAATCTATATTTACATCACCTAGGATTATGGTTTCTTGGGGTAGTATTGGGCTAGCCAGCAAAGGATCATTTCTAAGTTGTCTCTGTTTCCTGGAGGTAGGTAGGTACAGATAATATAGATCGATTTGGCATTAAGTTCAAGTTTAGATATGAGAATCTCCACATTGGAAGCTAGAGGTAAGTTACAGTTATATGTGGTTAGCTTTAAGCCAGATATAACTACAATAGCAACCCCACCACCCTTCTTAGCTATTCGATCAATTCTTAGGATGTTATATCCAGGTGGGATAATTTCATTGTCTTTGATAACAGGTTTTAGCCATGTCTCTGTTAGGCAGATAATTTCAAAGGAGTAGACTTGTAATAGAGCTTGGAGTTGGGTTACTTTGTTAATGCTACATATAATAAGATGAGCTAGTAGGAGAGAGATGGTTTAGTAAGGGGATAATTAGTAGACTGTGGTTATGTAGAGTGATAGGAGTTGGTGTTGGGCCAGGATTGGGGTGAATATCACCATCCTTCAGTTAAAGTAGTCCTAGATAGTTTGGGTTAGGGAACCTGCTGTATAGGACTATCAGTCTTCTGAGATATAGTGTGTTATATTTACTGTGTAGTATTCTATGATATTTGGCAAGTAGGTAGCTGGGTGAGCATGTTATGTTTGCATGGTTAAGCAAGACTGGTACAGCTGGAGAGCTGGTTTGTTGATTGGGTAATGAATGTGAGGATGAAGTGTGTGCTCATATGAGGAGAGTGAATAGACAAAGGTAAGAAGTGGAAGTGATAAGAATGAAATAGAGTAAGACATGAAATGGTGTATGTGGCTTAGACATTGGGAAGGATAGGTTATTGGATTTATGTATGTGGATATGATGTATATAGGGTGAGAGTATGTGAAGGTAGGAGGGTGTGGTGAGATTGGAGGGGATTGGTAAGAGATGAGAGATAATTGAGTAGAAGTCCAATGGGAATTGAGTAGAGAGTAATTGGAAAAGGAGGAGGTGTGGCTAATAAGTATGAGTTGGACCTCTGGGGGTGGTTGGGAATTGGGGGTAGGGAGAGGAGTGAGCCCGTAGGGCAAATGGAGCGGGTAGAAACAGAGACTAGATCAGTAGAAGACAATCAGCAGGACTGATCTGTTGAGGTAAGTTGGAAAAGTCAGATGTGGTAAAGGTTGGTGAGAAGTGAGCCTAGAAAAGGTAGTAGTTGTAGAGTTAAGCTGACAAAAGTCATGCCCACTTTGACACATCACTTTCATTCCCACCCCCAGTGTAATTTTACTTTTTAAGTATCTTGTGAATCCGCAGTTCAGTCTCGTTTCAACTCCCAGTATAATCTTATCTTTGGATTTGTGTTCCTGTCCGACTTGCATCGGGATTGGGGAACTATGCCCCCAGCTCCTGACTCATATTCAAAGTAGACAGCTGTGCCAGGGGAATTGGGACATCACTGTATACTATTTTGCATCACTCATGCTTTTACAGATGTACAAGTAACCTGCATAAAAAATAGTGCATTTGTGTAGTAGTAGTCCAAAATCAGCACATACCAAACTAGAACCTGCAAAAGAAACAGAAGTGCGTGTCTACTAATGCTCCAACCTTCTGTTACACACTTGCTTTCTATGGAATTACTATTAGGTCAGAAAGTCACTACACCAGGCTAGTATTCAAAAGTCAGAATACAGTAAAACATGAAAGAAAGAGAAATGTAGTTCCCACTATCATGCGCCTGCCTCAGGTGCTTTCTGTAAGTAGAAGCCATGTTATAAAAGTGTTGCATATGGCCAGATTCACAATCACCACAGAATAAAATATGAAATGAAAGAAACAAAAAAAAAAACTGACTAATGTTTTAAATCCCTTGCACTACTGGTGTGCTTTCCAGAGTTAGCAGCAGCAGTCCGGTCATAAAATGCCTGAAAGGCTACTTTTCTCAATTGGTAAAATGGCTCACAGGGAGAGCGGTTGTCAGTACAACTGCGGTTTGGGATGGAATTTGGCTAACACCTTTGAAACTTCCTTTAGGCATTCTTCCCCCACCCCCCTCAGCCAAAGGTGAGCATGCTTAGAAAGACAAACCTGAAATTTAAACAAAGGCTGAACAAAAATAAAAAAAAATCCCTGGGACTGTCCCTTTAAGCTTCCAGATTGCTTCATAATCTTCCATTAATATGCATTATTGTACTGTAGTATGAGAGCATATTAATCATAAATTCATTTATGGTCTTACAAATGACTGAAGGTGGCTATAGAGGTATAACTTGGCTCTTCGGCACCCTTTGCCATCCACCCACTCTAAGTTTGATTGAGGAGCAAAAAAAGAAAGGTACTCTTTGATGACCAAAAATAAGTCCTATCTTAAAAGAATATTAAAAATACTTCAGTACAGATTGCAAAACCAGTATCAGAAGCATTTATTTTCAAGTGAGAGTACAGAAATGAGTGCCTGTACTTTTCTGACTGGTGACCTAAGATCTTACACCCGTGGTGGCTGCCTCCTTTGCTCCACCCTAGGTCGGTATGCCTGTTGAATACCTGCAAAGATCAGTCCTGTGCTTAGCTTTAGTTTGTGCTAGTGGACATTAACAGACTACCCATTTTGTTTCACGAGGAGAGTTATTTGGAGAACCTTTCTCCTATTTCTGTTCCTAGTCTCTGGCTTTTGGGACTTTTAAGTATAGACCATGAGATGATTTCATCAGGAGTTTGCCATGCTTCTGAAATGTCTGCTGTCTGGTTTATGCAGCTGAAGCCAAATTCAGAATAGATGTACGTGTTTTTTGATCCTGACAACATTATTAGTTGTGTGTGAAAGGGGGTGGAGAGGACAGAGGAATAGGGTGGGTGGAGGGAAGTTGGAAGAGAATTTGTTGTCAGGAATGTCGGCAATGTAGTTAGGGTCAGAGAAGGCTGTACCAATGGACATAAATTCAGTAAGGAATTTTAGGTTACGTCTAAGGTTCATAATATAGTTGAAGAAGGGCCTTATGGTGGCTGCAGTCCTAAGTCCATAGTTGGCCTTACTTTTGTTAATGGTAAGCTTGATAGAATTGGTTTTAAATTCCTTGTCTGATGTTGTCCTTTCATTCTTATCTCACTGTTGGGTTTTCGGATCTGACATCTGATCCGACTCTGGACACATCTTAATGCTTTAGGATCAGAGTCTTGAGCTTCTCCCGCTCCCATCATGCATCATACTTAGTCTAAGCCCCTCAGATGTCGTTTGCCACCTTCGTGCCAAGACGTGTTTCAACTCAGATGGTGTTGACTTTAAAATAAATTTTTATTTCAGATCCTTTCCTCGAGTGGTTAAACTTTTAAACTCGAAAGATTTTTTGAACCTTTCCTATATATCTTTGGATATAAATTTTGAATACCTCTATCCTCCCCTCCTTTTAGTATTTGACAGGGGTTAGGGATTGCTACCTCCCTTTTCTTTTGCTTTCTTTCTAGTGTCGGCACTTTTGTGTTTAAAAAAAAAAAAGTTTATTCTTCCTTTATTCTGATACTTTTAATAGTATAGGGTTAGTCCCCCCCCCCCCGATACCTTCAGTAGTATAACTTTCTCTTTATTCCTATTTTCCTTTGTGTTAAGTTTTTAACAAATTTAACCAAGTTAAAGTTCTTAAAGATGTCTGACCAACCCACAGGCTTCAAGAGATGCACTTCATGTGGGCATAGAATCCCAAATTTGGATGCCGACAAGAAGTGCGCCTATTGCTTGGGAGCAAGTCATTTAGAAACAGACAGATCTGTGTGGCCTTTAACCCAAGGGCCCTCTCAGACAGAAGACACAAGCTGATACTTGAGACTGTTGCCTTCATTTGGGGCTCAAACCCCACAAAGGCTACTAATACCAAAGAACTGAAGTGGTGAGCCCTCTTCAGTACTGAACAAGATTTTCAGACATTGGGCAAGCCTTGCTCTGTGACATCCTTGCTTCTCCCCTAAGCAACAAATGCAGCAAGTACTTTGCTCTGATCCCTCCATAGCGGGAGTCACCGAGGGATGCTGTAGTTCACGTCTGGCCCCTGGCCTCATTATGCTTACCACCTTCTACCCTTAATCCCAAGATTTCTACAGAAAGCCAGCAGACTGAAGAGCACAATTATCCTTGTTGCTCCCCTTCTGACCTCGTCAGGTATGGTTCCCGTTCCTATGGTCTTACCTCAAGTATCCACCATGGATAATGGATTTCAGTCAGGACCTTATCTCTCACCCTTTCAGAACATTATCAACCCAGTTTGTCCAACATAAGACTGACCGCATAGTTTCTCCAGTTCCGGTGCTTTTACGAAAGTCCAGGCTAGCTTCCCCAGTATTTGACAAAATCTTGGACTATCAGCTTCCATAAAAAAGGTTTATAACAGTAAATGGAAAAGGTTTTTGATTTGGGCTTCAAAGGAAAATATTGTCCCTTTGTCAGCTCCGACATCTGTTTTCCTTTTTCTGAATGCACTTTATCGTGAACGACGAAATAAAAAGTACCACCCACAGCTAAAAGTCGATCCTTGACGCACATGCAAATTTTCTTCCTCCCAACGGACCTTTTCCAGGAACCAGTGGAGCAGGAAGATGATGTGGTTCTGCAAGTCCCAAAGGGCCTTCCCTGATTTGCAGGAGGAATCCTCTTCAGGGGCAGAGGGAGAGGAGCTAGTTAGAATCCTTCCCGGGGGCAGAGGGAGTCCTCAGAACCAGGGCTTCAGGGAAGCCACCTCTGACAAACCCTTTCAGTGCTTCTGAAGTGCTGCCCAACTGTCCATCTTACTCTGGAGGCAGTCGAGGGCAGACTATCCTTGCACCCAGCAGCCTGGATAGACATAGCAAACTCTGCCTGATCATGTTAAAGCAAAATTGTTGGATGCTCCTTTACAACAGGACAGTCTCTTTGGTAATAAGACTGAAGAAGTTTTAAAAAAAGATGGAAGATAAAGCTAAATCTATGCAAACTGTGAAAGATTTCTTACAAGTGCAACTTCCAAGATTTAGTAGGCACTGGCCTACTAAGAACTGGTCCTTTCCATTTCCTTAGAGAGCCACTCAAGTCAAACCTAGACATTCCAAAGGCTCCAGGTTTCAGTCACAAGGGACTTTTAGAACAAAACAATGGGGTGCCGCCTCCTCCAAATCTGGAAACAACAAGGCACCTCCCTATGGTAAAAGTCTCAATGACTTCCCTTTACACTTACCAAGCACTTATCTGTTAGCTGCCCCTTTGGGGGGGGGGGGACTGGCACTTCATGCAAGGAACTGGCAACTTATAACTCAGGACAAATGAGTTTTAAATATAGTATCCCAGGGATACAGATTTCATTTCCACACGTTGCCAATCCCAAACTGGCCAGACCTGCCCCCAAATCAGTGGACAGAGGCCCAGAAACAAGTACTGTCCCTCATGAAAATGGCTATTCAACAAGTACCAGAAGAGGAAAAGGGACAAGGTTTCTATTCAAGGAAATTCCTGGTACCCTGAAAAGACAAATCATGGCATCCAATTCTGGACTTACCTACTCTAAACACATTTCTGGACATTCCAAAATTCAAGATGCTGACTCTTCAACAGTTACTTCCTATGCTAGGCAAAGATGCCAGGTTGGTAACTCTAGACTTAAAGGAGGCTTACCTGCATATCCCAATCAGGGAATCTTGTAGAAAATTCCTCCGCTTCAAAGCAGGCTATTTGCATTACCTGTTCTCTGTACTGCCCTTTGGCTTATCTACTGTGCCTAGGGTCTTCACAAAGTGCCTGGCTCTAGTAATTACATTTTTGCAGGCAAAGAAATTTTCAAATATCCATACCTGGATGATTGTCTAATTCAAGCAGAAAACAGGGACATTCTTCTAAAACATCTGGCGTTGGTAAAAAGGGTTCTAACTTTTCTAGGGTACACCGTAAATGAAAAGAAATCACAACTGGTACCCTCTCAAAAAAATTTCATTCCTGGGTGCAAGCTTGAATACAACTGCCCAGATGGCTTACCTTACGCCAGAAAAGCAAATTCATTTGGTGACTTACTTCAAACAGGTGGCCACATAAACCCTTTTATCTTCAAGACAAATTCTGCAAGCCTTTGGGTTCATGGCCTCCTGCATTCTTCTAATTCCATATGCAAGACTGCATATGAGGAAACTTCAGTGGTTCTTAAGTTTATGGAGTCAACATTGTCACAGCCTGGAAACAATTTTTCCTATCATACCTTGCTTGCAACTAGAGTTCCTATGGTGGGCAGAGGCCTGCCATCAAAACAACGGACTGCCATTCACTCCACCCCCTGCCGCCCAAACCCTAACTACAGATGCATCAGACTACGCTTGGGGGGGGGGGCTCATCTGGCAGGGAAGTGCATTCAGGGCAAATGGAGCCCAAATTAAATGCACCTTCATATCAATCAAAAAGAAATGCTAGCTGCACAGAATGCACTGATAGCCTTCAAGGACCACCTTCATCCAGGACAATTAATGATAGGCAGACAACACCACAGTTAATGTGGTACATAAACAAGCAGGGGGGTACACGCGCCTACCCCCTTTGCAGACTAGCCATGGCATTGTGGAACATGGCCTTGACCTATCAAATACAACTACAAGCTCAATTCCTGCCAGGAAAGCTGAATACTCTGGCAGATGAACTAAGCAGAAATCTCATGCACCTGCACGAATGGAAACTGGAACCACGGATTTTCAACATGTTGACGTGCAAATGGGGGAGTCCAGACATAGATCTTTTTGCCTCACCCCAGAACTATCAATTGGACAAATTCTGCACAAGAACTCATCACAAAAAAGCCTGGAAAGTGGATGGTCTATCATTCAGCTGGAAAAACCCATCAGTCTATGCTTTTCCCCCTCTGCTGTCCAAAGTTCTACTAAAAGTCAAACAGGACAAACCAAAAATGATTTTGATTGCTCCAGACTGGCCTCTGCAACACTGGTACCCACTCCTGCACAATGTGTCACACACTCCATGGTGGCACCTGCCTCAGACACCTTACTTACTGTCTCAGCAGAACAACCAAGTTCTGCGCACTCAGCTCCAAACTTTGAATCTTGCAGCATGGCTAATCACCTAAATTCACCTTTAGCATACCTCAGCAAACCTGTGATGGATGTCATTTTGGAGGCAAGAAGGCCTAGTAGTAGAAAATCTTATGCTGACAAATGGAAAAGATTCTGTTTCTGGAATCAATCACAAGGGATAAGCACAGCAGTGACCAATATTCATCAGATTTTACAATACTTAACTGAGATGCTTCACAAGGGCCTGTCCTTTTCTTCCATAAAAATCCATGCCTCAGCCATTTCAGCTCATAACACAGAACCTCCCCTCTTCTCTTATCCTCTGCTAAAGCAGTATCTCAGAGGGGCCAAAATCTTAAGACCACCCAGGAGACCTCCAACCCCTGCCTGGGACATCAATTTTGTATTGAAAAAAACTCACTCTCCCTCCTTTCGAGCCAGCTGCTACTGCAGACTTAAAATTTCTCTCCTGGAAAACAGCTTTCCTTTTAGCAGTCACTTCAGCTAGAAGGATTTCTGAATTACAGGCTCTTATGGCAGTGGAGCCTTTCGTTATTTTTCATGCGGACAGGGTGTCTCAGGACCAATCCATCCTTTATGCTTAAGGTGGTATCCAGTGTGGCTCTTAATCAGACCATTCATTTGCCAACTTTTTCCCAATCCACAGAACAAGGGGGAGCGGATTCTGCATTCATTGGATGTACACAGACAACTTAGATTTTACTTAAACAGGACAAACTCTCCAAGAAAATCTGAACTACTACTAGTGGCATTTTCTGCAGGGGCAGAGGGAAAGGCCATTTCAAAGCAGACTGTTTCCAAATGGATAAGCCATTGTATTTGTTTCTGCTATTTGCATCATGGTAAAACTATCCCCCAGGGGATCAGATCTCATTCCACCAGAGCTACATCTACTTCTACAGCCTTTTCTCAGAGGTGTTCCTACCAGAGACATTCTAGAAGCTGCTACCTGGAGCTCAGTTCATACGTTCACCAAACATTACCATTTACCTTTCTTCTCTAAATCCAGAGCTGGCTTTGCCACTGCTGACCTGCAGGGCCTTATAGCTGGGTCTAATGCTGTATAAATCCATCCTCCCAACCATAGCTTTGGGGTTCTACCCAAATGTAATGACTGCAACAGTGAAACACGAAGAACATAGTACAGTTGTGTACACTTACCATAAATGTAGATGTTCGAGTGTATTCACTGTTGCTGTCATGGTTACACTCCCTTACTATACCTCTACTTTCCTTTACTATGCTTAACAGCCTTTTTGGTGTATTTGCTTTTGTTTGGAGGTATATTTTTGTGTTTTTTTTAATTACTTAAATATTTGGCTCCCCATTTGGGGGACACCTGACATCTGGGACAAGAAAAACTGATGTAATGGCATCTGCTGCATGTTTTATACCCCTGACGACCTGACATCATGGAAGAAGGGACAGCAACCGACGCAGGACCCAAGACTTTGTTAATCAAGCCGACTGAGGGCAAACCTGCAAGCAGATTACTCAAATGTAATGACTGCAACAGTGAATACACTCGAAAATTACATTTATGGTAAGTGTACACAACTGTACTTTCAGGAAATAGATTTCATCGGGACACGCTTTAACACTTCAACTCAAGTTGCAACTCTTCCCTCACAGTGGGCATAGTCTATCAGACAACAAGTACAAAGCCTTCTGGGTACACCATTTTCTTCAGCTTGCTCAATTCTCATAGCCTTGGGCTCCATGTCGGCTGCTATACTACTGGTACCTCTCGGCAGGTTCTTCGTGAGAGTTCTTCATTGGATCCTGGATGTTCAGTGGTCCATCTGGTGTCACCCTTTATCAACCCTGATTAAACTTGAACCAATTTGCAGACATCACCTGCTGTGGTGGATGCTCATGGATGACCTTTGTTTAGGCAGGCCCTTTGTCCCCCCTCCCCCCTTCGGCCACAGAGACCACACGGACTCCTCCCTATTGGGGTGGGGGGCAATTTCAGGGAAGGATGGTCCAAGGCACATGGTCCCCAATAGAGACCAAATTACACAAATGTCCTTACGTTGCAAGCTTTTCAGGACTGCCTCCATTTGGGGACAGTTGCAGTTTTGACAGACCGTATGTCAGTGGTATGGTACATCAACAAGTAGGAGAGAACATGATCTTGCCTGCTCTACCGATAGGTCATGAGATGGGTGATTGCTTCCAACCACTTTCTTATTGGAATGCACATCCCGAGGGGCATCTAACGTCCTGGCGTACAGATTGAGCAGGTCCATCATGAGTGATCCCTGAACCAGTCAGTAGCGAACAAGATTTTTAGCTGCTGGGGCCAACCTTGTGATCTTTTTGCTGCCTCCTAAACAACAAATGCAGCAGATACTTTGCTCTAATCCCCCTGAAGGGGGAGTCACCCAGGGATGCTCTGATTCACGATTGGCCCCTAGGTCTCCTGTATGCATTTCCTCAGATCCCTCTGATACACAGTCCTACAGAAAGCCAGCAGGTTGAAGACCGGTCTTATCTTCATTGCCTCCCGTTGGCCTTGTCATGTATGGTTTCTTTGTCTGCGGTCTCTCAAAAAATATCCTCCATGGATTTTGGATCCGAGACAGGATCTTTTCACATCTGATGGAACATCAGATTCCCAACCCCCGGTCCCGCAAATTAACCACTTAGTTTCTCTACTTCCTGTAATTTTGGTAAAGTCCAGGCTCCCCTCTCCTATCAGTGACATTATTCTCGCATCTCATAACCATCCACAAAGAAGGTAAATTGTAGCAAGTGGAAAAGGTTTTCCATCTAGGTGTCAGAGGAATATAGATCCCTTTTCTGCCTGTCTGATAGCCTCATGTTTTTGAGTTCTCTTTCATGAGGGAGCGAGTTTCTCCACAGTTAAGGTACAACTCGTGGCAGTCACTAACTTTCGTATTGGGAAGGGAGTTGGTTCCTCCTCTACCCTTTCTTGTTCCAAACTTTGTCAAGCTTTCTTAAAAGTTTTTTACTGAGACCTTCAATCAAGGATCCTTCTCCACCTTGGGATCTTACTTTAGTTTTATATAGGGTCTCATCCAAAACCCTTCAAACCTGCTAGTTCTTGCGAACTGAAGTACTTTTTTTGGAAGAAGGCCTTCCTTGTGGCTATCGCATCAGCCAAGAGAGTTTTGGAATTGCAGGCTTTGACTTCCAAACCTCTGCAAATAACTTTTTTAAGGGTAGAGTTTCTCTGAACAAATCCTTTATTCATCCCTAAGGTTGCTTTGGAGATTAACATGAATGATACCATACATTTACCTGTGTTGTTCCCTAGTTATTCTAACAAAGGCAAATCTCTCTTGCATTCTTTGGACGTTTACAGACAGTTCTGTTTTACCTATGCAAGACTATATCTCGAAAGTCAGATCAACTGTTCATTGACTTTTTGCCTAATAGATCGGGACAAGCGGTTTCTAAAGTTACCTTTGCAAGATGGACTATGGAATGTATCTATAATTTTCTCCCATCAAGGCAAACAACTTCCCCGTGCGGTTAGGGCCCACTCAACTAGATCTATGGCAACTTCAACCTTTGCTGCTAGAACTCCAGTTGATAACTTCTGTGCTGCAGCTACTTGGTCTACATCTCACATCTTTTATATCTCATTACAAGTTAGACATTATTTCAGGTACAAGGCATCCTTGGGTTCTGCAGCGCTCAGTCATATCCTTCCTTGAGGTCTTCCTAGGGTTTGTGTGGCTGGGGACTTTGACCCATTGTTGATGCATAACTAAATGGACATCAGATTATAAGTTAATGTATTTAGCATAACTTGGTATCTGTGTTGTCTAGTTTCATTATTCATCACTTCCTGCCCTCTTCCCCCCTTCCTTGTGCAGCTGAGAGTAACCTAGAGGACTAAGGAACCTACTGCCTCCTAGTTATGTGCTCTAGTAAGACTTTTGTTTCCATTTGTTTCTTATCTTGGGAATGTGTCCACCTTATGTGTAGGGCAGCAAACTCTATCTGAGGGTTTGTTAGGGAGTGAGGTATTATGGGAGAGGGAGGAGTTTGAGGGTTGGATCATGCTTCTTAGAAATGTCTGGCTTGGATCCAAGGAAGGGTCTAAAGACCCATTCGTAATACATAATGGAACTGGACAGCACAGATACCAAGTTATGGTAAGTACATAACTTATGTTTTCTTAAGAACTAACCCTTTATGCCTAAGGCAGCAAAAGAATTCAACATTAACCAGTCAGTTCAGTTACTGGTTTTCTTTCCATTTTTTTCAAACTGAGGAGAATGCACAGGACAAAATAGCTTAGAAAGTCTGAGCAACTCTCTATATCCTTTTTAGCTAATCACTTGGGTCAAGCAGTATACAAGATCACCTTGGCTAAATGAATAACTGATTGCATTTCTATTTATTAAAAAAAGGTATTCACTCACTGTACGAGATCCATGGCCACACCATCAGCTTTTTTTGCCTGGACTTCGATTGATGAGATACGTGCCGTGACCACTTGGTCTAAGACTCGTACGTTTGTCTCTCGTTCTAAATTGGGCATTGTCTACAGAAGCAGGGAATCCTTCGGCTCGACAGTGCTCTGGCATATCCTTCCTTAGGGCCCACCCAGGAGTTGCGTAGCTGTAGACGCTGGCCCAACACCAAGGAAGAATAAAAAGGACATCGGATACAGACGTTATGTACTCACCATAACTTGTCATCTGTGTTGTCCATTTTTCATTCTTCCTCACTTCTCTCTCAGCCATCTTTCAGCCTAGGTTTCCTCGAAGTTACTTGGAGGTTTTTGCAACCCTTAGGTTCATGGTTTAGGCCCCACATTCCTTGATCTGTTCTGTTTCTTCTGGTATGTATCTTGCTGTGTAAGGCAGCAAATTCTGAGAGGGAGGAGCTCAAGACTCTAATCCTAAAGTCCAGAAAATACGTCCAAGTCGGATCTGATGTCTGATCTGAAGACCCCAACAGTGAGGAAGAATGAAAATGGACAACACAGATGCTAAGTTATGGTGAGTACATAACTTCTATTTTATAATGAAGTGACATTTTTAGTGATGGCCAGGGGTGTTTGTTATAGAATTTTTTGATGTGGTAGTTCCATCATGCGGGTTTAGTTCTAAACTTGCCATTATGTGTACACCCAATGTGTACGGATGGGTCAGTGTTTCTATCCAAGAGGGTATACAATTGAGTAGGTACCAGCCTCAGTTGCAAAATTGGTCAGAAAGCTATATAGTTTGCAATTCTCAGTAAAGTCATTAAATTGTAGAACCATAGAGAAGATCACAGTGAGATGGTCAGATATGATGGGGGTTGGTAGCAAGTGGGGTGTTGCAATTGGGAGAATGTTGAGGACAGTATGAAAGAGTGATGTCTTTGGTGGTTAGGGTGACATTTTTATCAAGTGTATTGGGATTCACAAAGTCCAGAAATCTCTTGCATATTTGCTTTTTGATAGTAAATGATTGCTAGTTTGTGTGGATAGTTGAAGCTACCCATGAGAAAGATATTGGTTTGACTATCGAATTTTCTAGCTGGTTAAGATATTCTGTAATACTTTTTTGCAGGGGTTATAGATGTGTAGTTAACCGTTGGGCTGTAATTATAGGCTTTTTACCTGAAGTACATAGGCACTGAGAATTCACATCTGTGTAACTTGTGTGCTGTCTTTCAAAGTACTGTTTACCTCAAATGCAGGAAAATGCAAAAAAAAAAAACTGTAGACTGAAAGGAAGACTATAAGTAAACTGGTGATATTGCTTCCAAAGCTACTTCCATGATTGGTTTGTGTAGTCCTGTGAAGACTAGTTTGTCACCAAGGGAATCTGCCTGAAGACACACGTGCTTAAATTCCTGATGCTCCCATTACAGGAAAGTTTTTCGTTGGTTCAGCTTCGTTGGGTATCTTAAGTCTTGGGAGGGGGAAAAAATTAAATTTGAGGAGCAGCAGTAAGTGTATTTTCTAGCTGTTCCATCATTCTTGAGGAATTCTCCTCCTAGAACATGCCAATCAGTATATATTTCCTGTAACTGTCGTAAGTCAAGGCATTATAAGCCATCATATTAAAAGTTTGGGGAAAGGGATACACTTCATTTGAACAATAATATGATCTCATTGTGGTGTGCTGTAATGTGGCATGAAACATTTTAGCAATAATCCATATCTGTGTGTGGGTATATCACGATTTACCCATGATCGGTGTGCTTTGATCACAAGAGTGAAACACGAGTAATTAAATAATGGCAGCTGTTGGTAAACTATTATATACTCACACACGGTCATGGATTACTATTATACAGTGACATTATTTAAGAAAGAAATTGGTTATTAATTTCTGTATTTGCATAACATTACTTCAGTAGTCTTCCACTTTCTTATGTGTGCTGAAGTACTGTGTATGCATATGGGACTTGCATTCCCACACTTGCACAGTACATCAGTAGAAGAGAAGCGACAGAAAATCTCTGTTGCTTTTTTTCTGACTGTTTAAAAAAAAATCAAGAGATTTTATAAGGGATAGCACAAAAATGCGAAGAAGTCTACTTTTCTCTGTACCCCAACATATGCCAGTAGAAAGTCTGGTTGCTCAATGGTTCTTCAATGGACAGACTCTTCTGTTGGTGTATGATGGATTTACAACTGGCGCACTAGCTGGGCTCTCCAATCAGCATGCTCATTTCTGAATTCATAATGAGCCTTTATTGTATAATTAAGTGAAATGGTACTTGTTTCTTTTATACTAATGTATTTTTTTTTTGTTTTGTGGAGTCACTGGCACGTTTCTTTATCATAATAGACTCCTAAAAGATAACTCATCATCTTCTTTCGGCTCATGTTCATCGTGCATACAGCTGCAGTCATTACAGATGGGTTATCCTGCCGTCAGGCGGGTCCTTGGTCGGCCGAATTCCAAAGTCTAGGTCCGGCGTCGGTTGTCATCGCTTCTTCCCTGACGTCAGTGCGGCAGGGGTATAAAAGAGGCAGCGGACGTCATTTTCTTCAGTCTTTCTTGCTGCGCGGTGCCCGAAGCAGAAGCAGTTCGCAAGTGCCGGTCGGCCAGCTCCTGAGATTTACGAAAGTATTTCAGCCGAAGTCTTCTTGAAAGCTAAGTACCCCATTGGGGAAACTTTTTTTGCCTCAGACCGATGTCAGACAAAGTTAATAATTGCATTTCATGTGGGAAGCAAATACCGCATAAGGATTTCCACTCTTTTTGTATACCTTGCTTAGGCCCAGACCACGATGTCTCGGCCTGCCGTTTTTGTGCTAGATTCAACAAGCGCACTATTAAGTGCCGGGCGGAGTTCACCCTTCACTATTTTGGCAAAAAAATTAATTATATTATGTCGTCGGATGCTCCGACTCCAGTTTTGAGCAAAAGACGCAAAGATAAGGACAGACATATGAGGTCCGCACCGATTACTGAGACCACGCTAAGGTTGACTACCGGTTCTCCGGTGCTCAGCAAGGTGCCTACGCAGCCTCTGAGTACCGATGACACTACATTACCGGTGTCTTCAGTACCCGAGGTCGCAGGCTTCTCGGTCCCCATTCCAACTGCAGATACCGATGCCACTCTTGGAGGGGAAACTCAGAATTTAGACAGGCCTGCCATTTCTCAAGGTGTCTTCAGGCCTTCCTCCTTCTCTATTAAAGCTTTCACTAAATCTAAAGCAGCCATGAAAACCAAAAAAACAGGGTCCTCAGACCCTCTCTCAAGGCCCCATGCCTAAAAAGCAGATGCTTAAAATGGCTGAGGATTTGATTACTCTTATCAGGGGTTCTCAACCCCCCTCTGACAAAAGGCCCAGATTAGAGGAAGACTACCCTTCCTCAGATCAAGCTTCTATTACCTCAGAACATTCTGAGGACCAGGTTTATGCCTATTCTCCTTTCGAAGACTCTGATGGAGAGGAGTCTATTCCCTCGGTCTCCCCCCCTGAGGACTACTCTTTTGGGAAACCCTGCATACATTGAGGGAACACTTTCACTGGGAAGGCCAAGATTACTCGGATTCCAAGAAAAGGCTCAGGGAATTTCTTCTGCTCCCCCAGCATAGGCCCCTGGCAATCCTTCCTGTTTTAGATATATTGGATGATGTGTACACAGAAGCCAGCCTTAATCCAGATTGTTTGCCTCCAGCTCCTGTTAAACCAGACAGGTATTACTGGGTTCCTGATTCTCACCAGTTCCTATGTAAAAGTCATACTGCTGACCCAGAAACTATTTCACAGGGTCCCAAGGGAATTAAGGCCTCTACTGCTAAAAACCCATTACCTTCAGAGAAAGATTCCAGAGCTTTAGAAAGGTGGGGGAAAAAGGTGTACACCTCGGCCACTTTAACCATGAGGGCATTAAACTGTCAGTTCCATATGTTAAAGTATCAACAGTTTTTGTTATCTCAGTTGAAAAGCAAAATGACACAACCAGAACAACCAGATTTAAGAGTTGCAGGATTTGTTGCATGGTGCAGAGCAAGTGGGTTAAGCATACCTTGCAATGTGGTTTTGATGCTTTAGAGGCCTCATGTAGAGCTGCTGTTATGGGGTCTGTTATACGTAGGCATGCTTGGCTCAAAGAGCAAACCTTACCAGATCATGTCAAAGCTAAATTATTAGATGCACCTCTTCAAAAAGATGTATTGTTTGGTGTTAAAGCTGAGGAGGTACTAAAGAAAATGGAGGAAAAAGCGAAATCAATGCAAACAGTGAAAGATTTACTGCAGGTACAACCTCCACGTTTCAGCAGAAACTGGCCTTCAAAAAATTGGTCCTTTCCAGCCACGGACAGACCTCAAAGGGGCAGATACAGATGCCCAAGGGGTAGAGGGCAAGCTCAAGGATCTTTCAGAGCCAGACAGTGGCAAGCAACAACCCCAAGAGGTGGAGAAGATAGATCGCAGTCATTTAGAAAACAGACACAATGACTTCCCCCTACACCTACCAAGCAAAGCTTTAATGGCAGCACCTTTGGGCGGAAACTGGCATTATTCTCGAAAAATTGGCATATTGTTACAAAAGACAAATGGATTCTGGACATTATAGACAGAGGCTACAGGTTCCACTTTCACACCCTTCCAAAAATGAGAGGCATGCCGAACCTGCCACAAAATCAAAGGGCAGAGGCACAAAAACAAATTTCAGCTCTCATGGACATGAAAGCGATTCAAGAGGTACCTGCAAAAGAACAAGGTCAAGGGTTTTATTCCAGACTATTCCTGGTACCGAGGAAAGACAAAGACTGGAGACCTATCTTAGACCTATCCATCCTAAACACATATCTACAGTTTCCAAAATTCAAGATGCTCACATTACAGCAGCTTCTTCCCATGCTGGCCAAGGAGTCTTGGCTGGTAACATTGGATCTCAAGGAGGCATACCTGCATGTTTCTATCAGACAAGATTGCAGAAGATACCTCATATTTCTTGCAGGTTCAACCCATTACCAATTCTCTGCATTGCCCTTTGGCTTATCTACTGCGCCCAGAGTGTTTACGAAATGCCTGGCATCAGTAATCGCCTTCTGCAGACTACAAGGAATACAAATCTTACCCATATCTTGATGACTGCCTTATCCAAGCGGACAGCAAGGACATACTACTGCAGTACCTGGCGTTTGTAATAAAACTGTTGAACTTCCTGGGATACACAGTCAACAAAAAGAAATCAAAACTAATACCCTCTCAACAAATAATTTTCCTGGGTGCCAGCTTGAATACAACCACCCAGATGGCCTACCTCACGCCAGACGAACAAGGGCTACTGTCTCAATACTTCAGCAAAATGGCAACTTTCACCAGGCTAACTGCAAGGAAAGTCTTGCAGGCTCTGGGATTCATGGCATCTTGCATCCTACTAATCCCATGTGCAAAGCTGCATATGAGGAAACTTAGTACCTAAAAAACTTATGGTCTCAACACAGCCACAGCTTGGAATCAATTATACCACTCATTCCATGCCTTCAAAAGGAATTTTTGTGGTGGGCTCAAGCTTGCCAAAGAAACACAGGTCTCCCTTTCTGTGTACCTCAAGCAACTCACATCATCACAAGAGACGCCTCGGACTACGCCTGGGGAGCACATATGACAGATCAATGCATTCAGGGAAAATGACCTCAAAAAGAGAAGCACCTACACATCAACTAAAAGGAAATGCTAGCCGTGCAAAATGCTATCATGACCTTCAAAGACCTACTGCATCCAGGCCAGCTATTGATAAGGACAGACAACACCACAGTAATGTGGTACATAAACAGGGGGGAACTCATTCATACCCCCTGTGCATGCAAGCCATGACCCTATGGAACACAGCACTGGAATTGCAAATTCAACTACAGGCACAATTCCTGCCAGGGACGGAAAACACACTGGCTGACAACCTAAGCAGAAATATGACAGATCCACACAAATGGAAGTTGCATCCTCAAGTTTTCACAAAGAAAACTCAGGCATGGGGACAGCCAGACATAGATCTCTTCGCTACCCACAGAAATTACCAGTTGAAAAAATTTTGTTCAAGGACCTATCATCCACAGGCCTGGAAAGTGGACACACTTTCAGTTGGACAACATTGACAAGTCTATGCCTTCCCGCCTCTTCCTCTGCTGCCCAAAGTTCTATTAAAAGCCAGAGCAGAGAGGCCGCAAATGATTCTCATTGCTCCAGACTGGCCAAGACAACACTGGTATCCGCTCCTGAAGAGCCCGACACATTCCCCACCATGGATCCTACCTCTAGTCCCTCTTCTGTTGTCCCAGCACAACTACAAAACCCTTCACAGCCAGCTCAAAACCCTAAATCTAGCTGCATGGAGAATTCCTTCATTTCCCAACAGACTCTCCTCTCCATGTAGGTGCAGGATGTCATCTTGGAGGCCAGAAGACCTTCTACTAGAAAAGGCTACTCCGCCAAATGGAAACGATTTTGTGCCTGGAATCAAGAAAAGGGCCAGAATCCTTGGGTAATAAATATACCTCAAATTTTACAGTACCTAGCTGAGATGTTAAACAGTGGACTTTCCATCTCCTCCATCAAGATCCACGCTTCAGCCATTTCTGCACAATACAACACAGATCCTCCTTTATTCTTTCATCCTCTCTTAAGGCAGTTCTTCAGAGGGGCAAAGAATATAAAACCCCCAAAGAAACCACCAGTCCCTGCTTGGGACCTCAACTTCGTATTGGAAAAGCTGACCCTTCCTCCCTTCGAGCCAGCTTCTTCAACAGAACTACAATACTT
This sequence comes from Protopterus annectens, assembly GCF_019279795.1. NCBI lineage: Eukaryota > Metazoa > Chordata > Ceratodontiformes > Protopteridae > Protopterus > Protopterus annectens. The sequence goes on along the minus strand of NC_056738.1, from coordinate 87,206,936 downwards.
GTCATGGAAAACAGCCTTTCTTCTGGCCATCACCTCAGCACGCAGGGTTTCTGAGCTACAGGCCCTCATGGCTGTGCAACCATTCATCATTTTCCATCAGGACAGAGTTTCCTTACGAACCAACCCTGCCTTTAGGCCAAAGGTAGTATCCAGTGTAGCTTTGAATCAGACTATCCACTTAACTACCTTTTATCCTAATCCACAAAACAAAGGGAAAAGACTACTACATTCCTTGGACATTCGCAGACAACTTTACTATTTGGACAGGACAAAGCCATTCAGGAAATCCGAGCAACTCTGTGTCCTATGCTACAGGTGCTAAAGGAAAAGCTATTTCCAAACAGACAATTTCAAAATGGATAGCCCACTGCATACGCTTTTGTTACTCATTTCATGGAAAAACTGTGCCTGCATGCATCAGATCCGACTCCACCAGGGCCACAGCTACCTTTGCAGCCTTCCTCAGGGGGGTCCCTACCAAGGACATTTTGGAAGCAGCCACTTGGAGTTCAGTCCACACTTTCTATAAGCACTATCACCTTCCACTATACTCTAAATCTAGAGCGGGTTTTGCCACAGCAGTCTTGCAGGGCATCCTCGCTCCTCCTACTTCCACTTAGTGCCTACCACCCCTACTTAGCTTTGGGATTCTTCCCATCTGTAATGACTGCAGCTGTATGCACGATGAACATAGTACAGTTTTGTACCTACCATAAATGTAGATGTTAGAGTGCTCATATAGCTGCAGTCCAGGTTACCCCCCCCCCCTCCGTCCCCTCTTGGCCTTATGACAAACACCTTATCATACAACCTATTTGGGGTATTCCCTTATGGTGTATTTGCTTGCAACTACTGTTTTTTGATTATTCTATATTGCATGTTTGCATAAATTTGTTTTGCCTTCCTTCTGGGGGCACCTGACATCTGGGGCAAGAAAAACTGAAGAAAATGGCGTCTGCTGCCTCTTTTATACCCCTGCCGCACTGACGTCAGGGAAGAAGTGACGACAACTGACGCCGGACCTAGACTTTGGAATTCGGCCGACCGAGGACCCGCCTGACGGCAGGATAACCCATCTGTAATGACTGCAGCTGTATGAGCACTCGAACATCTACATTTATGGTAGGTACTAAACTGTACTTTCCCATTAGGGGTCGCCACAGTGGATCATCTGTTTCCATTTCTTCCTGTCCTCTGCATCTTGCTCTGTCACAGCAAGCACCTGCATGTCCTTTCTCACCACATCCATAAACCTTATCTTAGGCCTTCCTCTTTTCCTGTTACCTGGTAGCTTCATCCTTAGCATCTTTCCCAATATACTCAGCATCCCTCCTCAGCACATGTCCAAACCAACGTAATCTTGCCTCCCTGGCTTTGTTTCCAAACATTCCAACCTGAGCTGACCCTCTAATATACTTAGTCCTGATCCTGTCCACCCTTGTCACACCCAGTGCAAATCTTAACATCTTTAACTCTGCCACATCCAGCTCTAACTCCTGCCTTGCACAGTCTCCAACCCATATAACATTGCTGATCTCACTACCTTCTTGTAGACCTTCCCTTTCACTCTTATTGGTACTAGTCTGTCACGAATCACTCCTGACACTCTTCTCCACCCACTCCATCTTGCCTGTACTCTCTTCTTCACCTCTCTTCCACACTCACCATTACTCTGAACTATTGATCCCAAGTATTTAAACTCATCCACCTTCACAACCTCTACTCCTTGCATCCTCACCATTCCTCTGTCCTCCCTCTCAGTCACACACATATATTCTTAGTCCTGCTGACCTTCATTCCTCTTCTCTCTAGAGTACATCTCCATGGTGGTCTCCACCTGTTCCCTACTCTCACTACAGATCACAATGTCATCTGCAAACATCATAGTCCACGGGGACTCCTGTCTGATCTCATCTCAACCTGTCCATCACCATTGCAAATAAGAAAGGGCTCAGAGCTGATCCTAGATGTAATCCCACCTCCACCTTAAACGCATCTGTCACTCCCACCGCAGACCTCACCGCTGTCGCACTACACTTGTACCACTCTTACATACTTCTCTGACACTCCCGACTTCCTCATACAATACCACAACTCCTCTCTAGGCACCTTGTCATATGCTTTCTCTAAGTCTACGAAAACAGTGAAACTCCTTCTGACCTTCTCTGTACTTCTCCATCAACACTCAGTGCAAACATTGCATCTTTAGTGCTCTTTCCCAACATGAAACCATACTGCTGATCAGTAATCATCACGTCCTTTTTTTAACCTAGCTTCCACTACTCTTTCCCATAACTTCATGCTGTGACTGATCAATTTAATCCCTCTGTAGTTACTACAGCTCTGCACATCACCCTTATTCTTAAAAATCTGTACCAAAACACTTTTTCTCCATTCTTCAGGCATCGTCTCACTTTCCAAGATTTCATTAAACAATCTGGTTAAAAACTCCACTGCCATTTCACTTAAACACCTCCATGCTTCCACAGGTGTGTCATCTGGGCCAACAGCCTTTCCATTCTTCATAACTGTTTTACTAAAATAGTATTAGTTGCCTTGAAGCGAAGTAGAGTATATTTAGGCTTGAAATTTCAAAGCCAGTTGGTTGTAGCTTGCATTTATGCAGCTTTGTGCAACTCGAGCTTCATATCTGGATTTAACTGGTGACTTATGTACAGTACCAGAAGTTATGCAATGAAGTACCCCAAAAGTGAGTTTACTGGCACAAGGAAGTTTGTAAATAATATGGCCCATATTTAGGTGAATAGATGGGCAGTTATTTGCAAGATTTCCTTATGGTCATCTGATTGGTTTTGTTTGATCCAGATTTTAGATTCAGTATTTAATCGATGCCAGATAAATTGTATTTATAGAAGTATTTATAATGTTCTTTCTTCAGCCTGTTAATAGCAGAACTAATTTCATCATAGCATATCTTTATTATTGCCTTAGTATATTTTCATTGTACAGCACCTCGTTTTTAAATGACTGTATGTTGGGCACGTAAGGTGTCTGTGATTAAAGATGCTGATGGACTGTTAGTTGCTAATGGCGGTGCTTTTGTGGTTAATGATCACTGGATGCACGAATCAATGAACTGAAACAAAAAGTGATATTAGAAAATCTACAGTACGTTGGCGCTGCAGTACCACAGGTGAAAGCGCTTAGTAAGTACTGTTTGTGTGCATTTGACCTTGTTTTTTATGCTTTATGGATTTATTGTACAGCACCTTCTATTACACTATTTTGCCTTATTTGGATGGGGAAGTCACTTATGTTCAATAGACATTTATTCATTTTAGTGCTGGCTTTACTGGCATGTTTGTACACTAATTGAATTTGGTATTGAGGGTCAAGAGGTATGATTGTCTGGACTTGGTCATAGATGGCGACAGTTCTAAAAAAGAATTATAGTTCATCTTGAGTAGCTGCTCATTGAACATGGCTATAGCGAAAAGAGGATAGATAAAATTTTAACAGCTGTCAATCACCTAAAGGCTTACTTTGTGTAAGCCGATTCTGGCCAGTGAGAGAGTAGTACATTGCAACAAATGTACACTAGTAACAAGAACACTTACCACAATTTTATGTAGCCTATAGTGCGGACTGTAGTTTTTGAAAAAGTGTTATTAAGGTTAAAAATAAGTAAGAAAATATCCCACTTATGCCCATAAGAGAGGAAAGAACTTACAGCTTCTGTTAGAAAGAATTGAAAATGTAGTTTAACATATGACACAGGCGATGTTCGTGTTTCACTGTTGCAGTCTTTACAAATGGGTTATATCTGGCTCATGGTAGCCCGCAGTCAGCCAGAATACCAAAGTCCTTGGTATATGACATCAGCTGCCTCCGGATTAAGCCTGACGTCAGGTATAAAGGCAGGCAGCTAATGTAATTTACTCAGTCTTTCTTGCCACGGAGCCTGAAGCAGAAGCAATTTGCACGAGTGCCGGTCGGCTGTTTACCTTCTTTTTGTTTTCCGACTTCTAAAGTTGAAGGCATCCTCAGATAAGTACCCCTTTGGGGACCCTTTTTTCTTGCTTTAACGAATGTCAGAGAATTTAATAACTGTCTTGCCTGTGGAAAACAGATTCCGCGTCGTGATTTTCATTCTTATTTTATTACTTGTTTGGGCCTTGAGCATGACGTCCCAAATTGTGATCTCTGTGCTTCTTTCAACCTGCTTACCATACGCCGTAGAGCTAGGATTTTGTCTAAGCACTTCAGAGTTTGGTCTGAGTTTGTTGGTATGGTGTCTTCTGGTCTCCCGACTTTCGGATGTGCGTAAGAAGCGCAAGGATAAAGGACCACGACAGACCTAGGGTTAAATTAACCAACATCATCCCTGTTAAATTGGTTGTAGGTCCAGCGGCAGCCAGTAAGGCGCTTTCCTTGCCCCTGCAGTCTGCAGATGTTCAGCAGCAGGTATCTTCAGAGGCCTTTCCTGAGTCCTCCATTTCTCAGGTTTCTACCTTGCTTTCTAACCCTCTGCCAGTCTTCGCCTCTGGAACCGCTAGGCAGGCACTGGCTTCTGAGGCCTCTTTTCTCCGCCTGGAGGCCAGATCCAGACAGACAACTTCAGCCTACATTTCTACAGTGGCTAGGCCTCCCAAATCTCTCCGGCTTTCTAGTAAGCCTAGGGCGTCCACCTCCCCTCAGTTACCTCCGGCTCAGATGGATAAGATGGCTAGTGATCTTTTAACTCTTATCAGGGGCTCTCTGCCTCCTCCTCCTCTTCCTAAGAGGGCCAGGGAATCGTCCCCAGATGTTTTGTCTGCCTCAGACTCAGAAGTTTCTAGCATTTCTGCTGATGAAGGACATTTTCAGCTTTTTTTCTGGTTTTGAGGACTCTGATGCTTGAAGACTCCATCCGTTCTGCCCCCCCCCCCCCAGAAGATTTCTCTTTTGGGGGATACTCTGAATACCCTTTGGAAGCATTTCAGATGAGAAAGTCAGGATTTCCCTCCATCTAAGAAGCGAATTAGGGAGTTTTTGGATTTACCTCAGCATAAGCCTTTGGCTATTCCTCTGGTTTTGGAAGTTGTTGATGTTTTGATGGAGAATTCTTCGACTCCTAATTCTGTTCCTCTTGCTCCCAGAAAGCCTGACTGGTATTAGAGTTCCTGATTCTTGTCAGTTCCTTTTCAAGAATCCTACTGCTGATCCAGAGATTTCTCAGGGCCCTGTAGGTGTTAAAGCCACGGTTACTAAAAATCCTGTTCCTTCTGACAGGGAATCTAGGGCCTTAGGTAGAGTAAAAAGGTTTATACTTCCACCCTGGCTATTAGGTCTGTTAATTGTCTCTTTCATATGCTTAAGTATCAGCGGCATACTTTGGAGGCTGCCAAGGTTAAAATTCCCGGTGTTCTTTCCCTGATGGAGAATAAAGACATGCAAGACTTATTGAATTCTGCCACTGTGGTTACTAAACAATTCAGTACATTGTGGGTTTGACACTTGGGAGGCTTCTTGCAGAGCAGTGGCCACTGGTTCTGTTATCAGAAGGCATGCTTGGCTTGGGGAACAGCCCCTTTCTGAACCTGTAAAGTCTAAATTACTGGACGTGCCTTTGCATAAGGACAATCTTTTTGGAAGCAAAGCAGAAGAGGTGTTGAAGCTGGAGGATAAGGCTAAATCTATGCAAACTGTTAAGGTCTTTCTGCAAGTTCAGCCTCCTCGTTTTAGCAGACATTACCCTTCTAAGAGTTGGACTTCTGACCCTAGTAAACGGGGTCGTACTAGATCCAGGGGCTACAGGTCTTCCAGGGGACAGACTTCCACCCCTCACAAGGCTAAACCCTGGCAGGCTTCATCTTCTAAATCTGTGAGTTCTAAGTAGATTTCCCAAAGCAAACATTATCAATGACTCCAGCTTTCCCTTGCTTGCCTTTGCGGGCCCAGGGCTTCCTTTGGGGGGAAGGTTAGCCATTTTTGCAGATGTCTGGCACACTATCACAGAATGGGTGCTAAAATAGTATCCTAAGGCTAGAGATTCTCTTTTCACACCTTCCCGGTCCTCCAAGGATACCCAGATATTCCCTCACTTCAAAGGGCAGAAGCAGAAAAACAAGTTTCTTCCTTGCTAAACCTGGGAGCAATAGAGCCAGTTCCTGCACTACAGATAGGCCAGGGTTTTTACTCAAGACTTTTCCTGATTCCCAAAAAAGAGGGCATTTGGGGCCCTATTCTGGATTTGTCCATTCTAAACACCTTTCTGATGATTTCCAAATTCAAAATGCTCACCCTTTAGCAGTTGCTGCCAATGCTGGCCAAGAATTCCTGGCTGGTGACTTTGGACCTAAAAGAAGCTTACTTGCACATCCCCTATAAGAGAAAGCTGGAGGCAGTTCCTTTGTTTCAGAATGGGGAACAGGCACTTCCAATTCTCTGCACTGCCCTTTAGCTTATCTACTGCTGCCAGAGTTTTTACAAAATGTCTTGCTCCAGTCATTGCCTTTTGCAGGCAAAGAAACATTCAAATTTACACGTACTTGGACGATTGCCTTATTCAAGCAAACTCTCCAGAGCAACTTCTAAAGGATTTGGATTTTGTAAAGAACCTTTTCACCTCTTTGGGCTACACAATCAACGAAAAGTCAAAATTGGTACCCACTAGGGAGATTGTATTTCTGGGAGCGAGTCTGAACACAGCCGCCCAGATGGTATCCCTCCCTCAAGATTAACAGATGGATCTTTCGAATTACTTCAGGGACTTGGTAAGCATGACCCAGCTCTCTGCAAGGCTATTCTTGCAAGCCCTGGGGTTCACGGCTTCATGTATTCTAATGATTCCATATGCAAGACTGCATACGAGGAAAATGCAATGGTACCTCAAAAACCTTTGGTGTCAACACAGGATTTAGACTTGATTCTTCCTCTGGTTCCCTGCCTGCAGATGGAGTTGCCTTGGTGGGCAATGGCCTGTGCACAAAACAAAGGCCCACCTTTCTGTCCACCTCCTGCCAGCCAGACTCTCTCCACGGATGCCTCAGACTATGCTTGGGGAGCACATCTAGAGGGCACATGCTTCAGGGAACCTGGACCTATCAACAAGTTCAACTGCACATAAATCTGAAGGAAATTATGGCAGTTCAGCAGGCCTTGATGGCTTTCAAGCATTTTCTCTCTCCTGGTACTCTTCTAGTCAGGACAGGCAACACTACAATCATGTGGTACATCAACAAGCAGGGAGGGACTCACTCTTACCCCCTGTGCAGACATAGCACGCGACTATGGTCCATGGCAGCTTATTTGGGCATTCATCTGATAGCCCAGTTTATTCCAGGAAGGCTCAACACCTTGGCAGACCAGTTGAGCAGGCAAGTCCTGGATCCTCACGAGTGGCAACTAAAGACCATCTTCCATCGCATCATTCAGCGTTGTGGCACTCCTCTGGTGGATCTCTTTTTTCTCCGACCAACCACCTTCTTCCAACCTTTTGCACTAGGGATTATCACGATAAAGCTTGGAAAGTGGATGCTCTGTCCTTCCCCTGGACACAGCTATTGATCTAGTGCTGTTAAAGATAAGGGACGAAAAACCAAGGTCCATCATCATAGCTCCAGACTGGCCCAGGCAGCCTTGGTATCCACTTCTTCGCAGTCTCGGGCTTGGCATCTTCCCATGATACCAAATCTCTTGGCTCAGGACTGAGGAAAGATTCTGCATCCTCACCTTCAGACTCTGCATTTGACTGCCTGGCTCATAATTGAAACCTTTCTCGACAGGTAGTTGAGGTCCTTCGTGAGGCCAGGAGGCCTAGTACTAAAAAATCTTATGCAGATAAGTGGTAAAGATTCTCCATTTGGATGCAGACTAGAGGAGAAAGACCCATCTCAAGCTACTCTTCCTCTAATTCTTGATTACCTGGCAGGTTTACTTCATGGCGGACTTTCCTTCTCTTCTATCAAGATTCATGCTTCAGCTATTTCAGCTAACTGTTCCTTTGAACAACCCATTTTCTCTCATCCCCTTATGAAAGACTTCCTCAGGGGAGTTTGCAATTTATAGCCTCCCAGAAGGGCACCTACTCCTGCGTGGGATCTTAATTTTGTGCTTGAGAAACTTACTCTGCCTCCTTTTGAGCCTGCTGCCTCAGCAGATTTGAAGTTTCTGTCCTGGAAAACTGCTTTTTTTTTTTTGGCCATTACTTCAGCTAGAAGAGTGTCTGAGCTGCAGGCCTTAATGGCAGTAGAGCCTTTTATCACTTTCCATGTGGATCAGGTTTCTCTTAGGACTAATCCTTCTTTTATGCCTAAGGTGGTTTGTAGCCTGACTCTTAACCAGTCTGTCCACCTGCCTACCTTCTTTCCTAATCCTCAGAATAGAGGAGAAAGGTTGCTGGATTCTCTGAATGTGCATAGGCAACTTTGATTTTACCTGGATTGACTAAACCCTTCTGAAAGTCAGATCAGTTGTTGATCAGTTTTGCTCTTGGCGCCTAGGGCAATGCTAAGACTATTTCTAATTGTTCACTGTATTCACTTTTGTTACAGCATGGCAAGGTTCCTCCTCAGGGCATTAGGACCCATCCTAGAGCTTCTTCTACCTCTGCAGCTTTTGTTATAGGTGTACCTAATAAGGACATCCTGGAAGCAGCTACCTGGACCTCTGTCCACATTTTCACCAAACATTACAATTTGCCCTTGTTTTCTAAGTCCAGGACTGGTTTTGCCACTGCAGTGTTGCAGGGCATTTTTGCCAACCATTAATCAGTGGTGTTCCTCCTCCCTTTTTGTTTTTTCCTGGGCTTTGGGAATCAACAAATTTGTAAGGACTGCAGAAGTGAAACATGATGCGCATAGTACAGTTGTGTACACTTACCATAAATGTAGATGTTCATAGCTAGGTACTAGGCTATCTGCCCGAGGGCATTTATAAGCCTAGCCAGAGTGTCGGCTTACGCTGCCCCATTGATTAATTAATTGAGCCTCTGTCAAGCAGAGCCAATGAAGTGATCTCAGGGGTGTACTTTGTTACCCATCCACTCGTCAAGGCTTCTCTTGAAGAGTGTTAGTGAGGGGCTCTGCCTAATGTTAGAATATTCACTGTTGCAGTCCTGGTTTCCCCCCCTTCCATCCCCCTTTTTTTCTTAGGGCACAGATTGGATTTTTTCTTTACCTGATCTTACTTTTTTTGGGGGCTCCTGCCAGTTATGGCAAGAAAAACTGAGGAAATGACATTGGCTGCATGCCTTTATACCCGACGTCTTGGCGTCAGGTTTAATCTGGAGGCAGCCAGTGTCATATACCAAGGACTTTGGTATTCTGGCCGACTGTGAGCTACCGTGAGCCGGATAACCCATTTGTAAGGACTGCAACAGTGAATACACTTTAACATCTACACTTATGGTAAGTGTACACAACTGTACTTTGTGGCGTACATATTGTGTAACAAGTGCTATTTCACCAGTAAGAACCCTTGTATTTCGTCTGGCCGTTTACATGATACCTTTTGACTCAAAGGTGCACCAAATCTGTAATTCTCAAGAGCTGGTTTGTGTAGCCATTTTTGAAAACTGCTAGATGTTTGTGTGGTGAAAACATCTTGGCAAGCTCTTTCAGCAGATTTACATTTATTTGTATGCAGTCAAACAGAAGGATTCTATGAATGTTTTGTACGGAAGCTTATTTTTTTGTGACTGACAGCTTAGAGTTGCATAAAGGGAAGATTGGAACATCCTCCTAGAAGCTTAAATAAGACATGTTGGAGGGTCAGGTGCGTGTCTCAGAATCCACATTCTCTGGAATAGGTTTCCCATACATGTGAAACGGTCCTTCCCTAACTGTATTCAAGCACCACCTGTAACAGTGGATGTGAAGTCAGAAATTCACTCCCTGATTTAACACCTATGTCTCTGGTGAAAAGAGGCAGCTGTTAAATTCCTAACTAACATACACCCTTTAAAATAATCTCTAAGGCACAATAAAGCATAGGATACATTTGAGTTGCATAGTTAGCCTTAAAAAGGCCCCAGTGGTCATTAGCCTAGTATACACCTGTGACCCTTTGAACCTGTTTGAGCTACAGTAGCAGTTAAGACTTCAAGCCACTTCTGCTCCAGGTCTTTGTTGATCCCATTATTGTTAAATATGTGTTGAAGTTGAAAAGTCTTGTATAAGTTAAGTACTATTGCTGAAGTGCAATTCCAGTGAAAATATTACAAAGGCTTCTCTGCAAGCATGGCTTTTCTTCAAATTAAGCGCAATGTATGTCTTAACTTTCAGTATAAAGACTTAATGTTAATGCCTTTATATACTGAGTTTATTTTGTTTAAAGTATGAACACTTGCAGAGGCCAGTCTAGATAGCCCAGTTTTCCAACGCCAATCCTGTAAGACCCCATTTCAGACTCTAGTTGATGACACACTGCTGGGTTCTGTACCTCCCTCTGAGTAGCAAGGCAAATTTTTATCTATGGCTTTTACATCCAACTGTGCTTTTTTTCCTCAGTTTCATCTGTGACCAGTCATTATTAGACTATGTTTGTATGGCAATAACTATCCACTTCCAAGCTAAACTGCACTACCCCAGAATTAGTAACACCAGAAATTAACTTGTGCTAGTTTTGTTCCCCCCCTTGAACTGTACTGCCATTTACTTAACTGCAGTTCATCTATTCTCTTGGTATTCTCTCCATATCACTTACCTACAGTTTGAGTCAATTGATTGTTTTTGTTTGAATTGCCCATCTTCCAGAATCTGGCTGAGACCTGTCAATCACTCCCACAGGACTCCTCCTGCAATTAGTCCCTACCCTCCTCCCCCACTAGGAATGCATATGATGGAAGTTATATAAAGGCCTGTATTCTCTGCTATGTGATTGTTTTCCAGCCCACAACCCCTCCTAAGAGCAGCTAACAGGTCTCTGCCCGCTTTGTTCCCCACCCTGCCCCCAATTCTCACCCACCCCGATGGTCCTACTTTTATTAGAACAAACCCCTCCCATCATTTTTACCACCAACCACAACACTACTCCCAACTCTAAATCCACCATCTTCCCACGACTACCCCCCTCTTCTGCTAACATGAATAAGCATACCATACTTTTACTCTTTGCATACCCTCTCCTTGCATATACCAAAACTCCATTATACCCCCACTCAACCACTTCCACTGTACAACTATTCACTACATCACTCGACTCACCCTCACTCTGCTCCTCTCCCACTAACTCAAGAACCATCCCTGTGCATCCCCCACATATTCTATCAACTAAAATACTAAAACTAAATGCATCCCTACAAGTTAACACTAAATGCATCCCTACAAGTTAACAAAATAACCCAAATACCACATCTGTTACCGACTGCACCCAATCATAAATTTTCCCCAAAATGCAAACTCTTTCATAAACCGAAAAAACTAATAACCTCATGCATATCAAAACTTGCCCTCAGTGGAGACATCCACCCCAACCCTGGCTCCTCCATCTCCAGCCCCACTTCTAATAATCAGACTAACAGCCACATCTCCCAAATCCCAGCCAGTAGAAAACCAAATTACCTCCTCCTGCTAAGCCTAAATATCAGAAGTATAGCCAACAAAGTCTGCGAACTCCATGCCACCATAGACTTGTACTCCCCAGATATAATCATCCTGACAGAAACCTGGCTAAAACCTCATTACCAGTGAGCAAATCCTCCCTAATGGTTACAACATATTAAGACTAGACTGACTAAACAAGAACGGAGGTGGTATAGCTATAATATTTAAACAGCATCTAAACATCCAGAGTCTAAACTCATCAGCTCCCCAAATTGCCAATGAAGAAATAATATATACCAACCTGAAAATAAACCAAAATAAAACCAACATAATAGGATGCTACTTCCCACCTGGCCAAAATATTCCCTCCACTAGAAAACCTCCTCAGCTGGACTACCCACCATCTCCCTCAAAAGACCATAATTTTAGGTGGCTTCAATATTGATTGGCAATCCTGTTGCAGCAACCGTACAACCCAGCATCTTAACGTTCATGGCTTCACCCAACTAGTCCAGTCACCAACCAGAATAAATAAAAACTCCCAACAAGCACACTACCCTGGATTGGATAATAGTCAGCAAGATTCCCCAGTCCTGTAAATCCGGCTGCCTATCGGCCTCTGTGATCATTCCCCAACATTCCTTCTCAAACACCAATACCAAGGTAAACCTGTCATCTACGTCAAATACGTAAAAAAACTATACTTTAACCCACTCACCTTCATCTCATCCCTCAAAGAATGTAACTGGCACTCTCTAAATTGCCTCAGCCAAGATGAGCAGTCCAATTTTTCAATACTACCTTCCTAAGCATCCTAAATAACCATGCCCCATAAGACTTACCAGAACCAAAGCCCAACTCTCCTCATGGCTACAGAAAACCACTAGGTCAGAAATGAAAAACTGAGATAAAGCCTGGGAACACTGGCGCAAAACCAAAACCTGCTCAGCTAGACAGAAATTCGTAGGACTACGCAGTGGAGTCAAAAAGCTAATAAAGGATGACAAAATCCAGTACTGCCAGTAAGCCCTCAACTCCTCCCAACACAACCCCAAACAGTTCTGGACCTCCATAATCTCCATTCTCCACCCAGGTAAAATCAATATCCCAACACCTAACATTCCTCACTCCTCAGAAAATATTGCTACCTCATTCAACACACACTTCACACAAACCGTACTATCACTAGCTAGACAACACAACCCCCATTCCCTACACATCCCTCACCTTCACCCAGTAATCTCCCCACACTCCTCATTTTCTCCCATTCCTACCTCCAACTTAAGAAAACTCTTAACTAAACTTAAACCCACAAAATTAGCAGTAGACAACCTCCCAAATGAATTCCTACAAATTGCAGCTGACGCCCTAGCCTACCTAGTATCCATCTCGATTAACTGATCTCTGTCAGAATGCTACGTCCCTACACTATGGAACATATCACACATCATTCCCCTTCACAAAGGCGGCCCCTCCACAGAACTAACCATCTACCGCCCCATAGCGATTCTATCTCCACTCTCCAAAATACTAGAGAGATGCATTCACTCTCAAATCTCAGAGTACCTCCTTACTAACGACCTCCTTTCTAATACTCAACATGGTTTCCCACCAAACCATAGCACCACCACTGCCTTACTAACACTATCCTTCACCATAACAATAATTGGCCATCTCTCCCCTGCTACTTTCCTAGACCTGTCTAAAGCATTTGATATGGTCCCACACAAACAACTCCTGTCTGTACTCAATAACCTATCCTTTTCTCAAACAGTCACCAACTGGTTTCAAGGTTACCTGTCTGACTGCCAGTAATCTGTTGTATGGCAAAATGACACATCTCCCCAACTACCTGTCTCTATTGGTGTTCCCCAAGGATCCATCCTTGGACCCCTACTCTTTATTTTCAACAATAATCTAGGCTCTGCCACCAAACATGGCGCACTCGTACAATATGCAGATGACACAACCATCATCTGCTCAGCTCAGTCCCTACCTAAACTGCAAAAGGTCACACAGGATGGCTTTTCCTCTTTTGAAACTTGGCTATCCGATGCCCAGTTCATACTCAACCCAAAGAAAACTAAACTAATTTTCGAACCCACCAAACATTCTCAAAACAACTCTCACTTTAACATCATAGCAAAAGACAACACCACTATCCAGACAACAGATCACACCAAATTGCTAGGAGTTGAAATAGACAACAATCTCAAATTTGACATTCACATGACCATAAGCAAAGTCCACCAGAAACTAGGAGCCTTATACAGAAATAAGCAACTCCTCACCAAAGCAGCTAGGATTTCAGTTGCAAATTTGCCCCCTGATCTCCACCCTACTTTATGCCTCTCCCAATATATACCAACTTAAGGCAATGCAATCTAAATAAACTCGAGACCTGCTACAACAAAATTGCCAAATTCACCACCTGTGCATCCTACCGCAGTCACCACTCTCTCACTTTACTGTACTAGGCGGGCTAGAACTCCCTCTCTCCTTCAATGGTATCAACTCGCACTCGCCCACAACTGGTTAACCATCCTCTAAAGGTCCCATCCCTCCAGTATCTACTCCAACCCTATCTCACCACCAGATCACTAAGATCCAGCAACAATAATCAATTACAGGTTACTAGAGCCAGTAACACTGCTGGAGAAGCACTGTTCTCCAGCGCTATAGCCAAATTATGGAACACCCCCCCCCCCCTACAATAACCTCTCTACCATCATGCACCCACTTCAAAGCTTTACTTAAAGCGCACCTAAAAACATGCTGGCTATGCCCTTGTAACTCTCCCCTCTAACTTCTCCCACTCCATCTACCCCCCTACCTCTCTTCCACCTCACAAACTACCTTTGATTACAGCAAGCTCTGATACTTCCATGCCTATCTACTTATTATATGGCAGTAACTCCTTATTGTAACAATTGTTAATATCTGCTATGACTTAGTGGATAGAACAGATGCTAGTTATCTACTGAATGTACTATGTTCTTCATCTGTAACTATGTTTGTAATTTTTTAATTGCTAGGATTCATCTGTAACTATGTAATATTTTAATTTGTGGAGCTTTTCTCCCCGGTCCTCTGAAAATGGACCTGCGTCCAGTCTGACATTCCCGGTCAACAAATGTAAATTAATAATATTTTCTGGAAAATGTATATTTTTCTCTTCTGTGTTTGTTTCATTTTTGTTAATGTAAAAATCATGTGATGCAATACAGGAGGTGGATGTATTGATAGGTTTTACATTGTACATTTTGAAGAATTCCACTGACAGCGCAGAGACAAAATTAGTAGATAAAATGTTTACTGTTGTGATGAGTGTTTCCTGAATTCTTTGTGTGTGTACATTTTGTAATTTCCAAACAAAAGATTTGTAAATAGCCACCACATTGTATTTCTGTGTCTTGCTGTGCTAAAATGGAGGAATCTAAAAAGGCATTAATGCTGTTCCATAACTAAGGCTTCAGAAATCACTGACGTTTTCCTCAGAGGTGCAAGTACACAGTCCATTTTAGAAACTGGAGAGGCAGCATGGGCCTCCATCCACACTTTATTGAAACATTAGAAGTTTGTATTGCTGCTAGGACACAGTTTTATAAGCCCATCTTGCAGGTCCTCCTGTAATCCACTTTAACAATCTCTTCTACTTTCCCAATGTGTTGAGCTCTGGTAATTTTCCCAGCAGTCCGTACTAGTGCAGTGGTGATATGTACAATTAACATACTACAGTTGTATAAGGAATGTACCATACTAGATGTTTTGTTGTCACTGTTGCAGAACAGGTTTCTGTCCAAACAACTTCTTTTGTTCCCTTGATGCATCCTGGAGCTGGGATGGAGTATTATTTACTATTTCACCACCCCCACCCCTTCCAGACATTAACATCTACTCCTTTAACTGAGTTTAGGTCTTCTCAGGTCTGGATGGACTTGGAAGTTCACATTTCCAGGGCCTTTCAGACTCCCTTGGTTCTTCCACCAAGGGATGGTTTGTGGGGGACTTCTCCCTCTGGTTACGGCATCAGCCATTGACTAAGATGAGAGTACTTTCCTGCTGGACCACAGGCAAAGACGTGCTGAAGATTGCAAGAATGGATGTTTGGAATGCTTTGACATTATGTATTTTTATTTGCTTTTTGCTACTGTCTGCTGACAGTGTAACCTTATTCTAGTTCACTAGAGGTCATTTGTTCCCTTGCACTGGGAATCTCCTAGGAGTGAATGGGTGGCAGCAGTCCAGAGGAGTTATCATTCAGTAGATGCATCATCATCCTTGTACAGGACTAAATAGTGCACACAATTTTTATGTAAAGAGAAGTGTCACACGTACATAATACCACCTATGGCGGCATAGAAGAAAAGCCTTGATAGTATCCCTTGCCAGCAAATGTTTGCCCCATGCCTGGCCACATTTGTGTTGCCACCTGTGACACCCCTGCCCTGGCCCAGTAATCAAGGAGCCTCAATCCTCACCACTAACACCAGTGAGAGACATGCACATTGGGAGGATGACAAGAAGTGACACTTCACTCGACATAAAGTGCAGTTTCTGTTAATAACACGGAGATCACAGTCAGTCTGGGGCTGGTTTCGGTCTTTCTCCAGTAAGACTCCCCACTGGCACAGCTATAGGGTTCAGATCTCAGCCAAGTGGTCAGAATCATCCAAAATCACCAATATCCTGTTTGTCCAAGTAGTGCTTCATGTCCCTGTCCAAGTAGCTGCCACACACAATTTGAGATTTGATTTATATGCAAACTGTCACTCCTGGGGAAGGCTGGCACAGGTTCACAAGCTATGCCCCCTTCTGCCCAGACTATACGGTAGTACCAGCTGCCACCAACCACCCTTATCAGCTACCATAAGGGCCTTACCAAAATGTGACCAATTCTTCAGTGCAATGCTACTGTTATCCAAATGGTAAGTGTGACCAGAACTTTTAAGGCTATTTAGGAGTGGCCTATACAGCATCACCAAATACATTTGCAAGTATTCTAGGAGTTTAAATATCTCTAAACAAAACCAGCCATAATTAAAAGATTTAAATATATTTAATAATAATAAAAGCACAAGACAGTACTCATTAACTCAGCACAGTGAAAATAGAGTTCAGAATAGCAGAAAATATTTTAAAACATTGCAGGACAATCTCACATAAATACAGAAAACATCTAGACTAATCTTGCTATATTCCTATTTATCTCTAAGAGAAATACTATGATCTAACTCTTACTTACAGAGCAAAGACTAGTGCTGGTGAGAGGATGTTTACAGGTGCAGAACAAGATAAAGTGCCCAGACTTCCTCTTTCAGATGGAGCTTAAGTTAATAATGCACATTACTGCTGGGTCATCTCAAATTACATAATTCTTGTCAACTCTGCTTTTAGTTTCCAGGCCAGCAGAAACTTCAAATATAACACCACAGTGTCAAGAATGCTTATTTCTTAGAAACTTAAATGGAAATGGTACAACATTTACCTTGGAAACCTGTATTTGTGTCCGTTTTCAGACAATAGAATTTCCAGCACTAGACATCCTGTCTCTTGGTTGCGATAAACTAACTTTGTAACGCATCGTAAAACTCTCTACTTATTTATTTAAATTTTGCAAGTTAACTCTGTGTATTCCAGCCTTTACCATCAACACATACATTCACATAGGCATCTAGTTTATGCACTTCTGCTCTTTTCCAGCAGGGTGCACTGTGGTTCCATTTTTGAAGCTCAGTACAGACCTTATAGTTTTTTTTTTTACATTCCTAAGGCAAGCATACAAATCCTATTACTATTCACAAACTCTAGTTGGCTGGGCTGTCAGCCTTCACACTACCCTTTATCTAAACATACATGGGTACAGTCATCCTCTCCTTCCACATCTGTTAAGAATTCGACCAGCTAATCAAACTTTGGCGGCATAGGACATTGTCAAGGCTTTTCTATGCTGACATAGGTGGTATTAGTTACATGTATTCTTTTATGGTGCAGTGGTGCAACAGTAGCGTTGTCACCTCACAGCAAGAGGTTCTCTGGTTCGATTCTCAGCTGGAGTGTCTCTGTGTGGAGTCCGCATGTCTTCCCTGCATTCGTGTGTTTCCTTCAGGTGCTGCATTTCTTACCATGTTGCAAAGGCTTGCGTCTGGAGCGTTTCTTCCCCGGCCTCCGCTGAAAATTGGTTCTGTTCCAAGTCTGACTTTCCTGATGAACGAAACTTGTGACACTTCATGTGACATAAAAATTCTATGCACTGTTTAGTCCCGTACAAGAAGGCTGATGTGTCAACTGCACCCCTTTCTTTGATTTGGGGGTGTGTTAATTCTAATGTGAAAATGAAGGATGATTAGTGTGGGATGTATGAAGAGAGTTCGCTTTTATCAGTGCATTCCAGTGTGAGATTGCATTGGTATACATTGTGCTTTCCAGCAGATAGCTACGCAAACTGACTAGGCTGGCAAACTGTTGAAACCAACAAATGTAATTTGTAGCTTTACAGCAGTTTGAGACAGCCATTTAGTTGAAACACTTGGAGGGCTTAGATTCATATGCTTAGGGTACTGGCTGACATTTTTTAGTAAGTTCTTTGTAAGTTCAGCTTCCTTTGGGAAGCTCTGAGCATCTTTCCCTATTTTGTTTAAAAGAATAAGTAGTCCTGTTTTTTTGAGCTGTTAATATTATTGAAGGCCAGCACATAGGAACATACTGCAGGTCAAGCAAGTATTGCTTTGTGTATTTTTCAGGCTAGTTTTGAAGACAGGATAAGAAAACATCATAAAATTATATCCAGGTTATCGTGTATGGCTCTGCTCAGTTTGGATGATCAACACTAAGTGCTTGTAAACAGTGGTAAGAACTTAAGTGAGCATAATTAAAGGTGGATATGGCTATGCAACTTAAGGTTCCAGTAGTTAATGTACCTAGTATACTATATTTCTATTTTTCTTTCATTTCTCATTTGGTGGCTGCTCTTTGAAACATACCATCTTACTTAATGTAGTTTAGTTCGAATTGATTAGTAGTCTGATCGTAGACCAAAAAACTTGTGCACAGATATGGCTGTTCTCCTTTTTTTAATTTTTAATTTTTCAAAATCTTTTGGGTTTCTAATACCATGACTAGAATGGACCCCATTCCTAAGTCAAAGTATGATTAAAGTCCATGAAATTAGTATTGTTTCACTGTTTGATGTTGGGCAGTAGTGCTCTTAGCAGCACCCGCAATGTGCCCAGTAATGATGACTCCTGCAATTTGTATGGATTTGCATGTACTGGTAACGTATCTAAATATGATTGTAGACTTTTTTTTAAGACCCGTTGCTCCTACTACTGTTGGAACTAACTGCTTATTTTTCTTCCACATTGCTCTTGTTTTTGCTTGCAAATCCTGATATTTTATGACTTTGTGTCTCTGTATACAGGACACTGTAGTCACTGGATGTGACTATTTAATTGTCAGTGCTACTTTTATCTTCTATTCCTGGACTGCTATATCTGCTTTTCTGACATCTGTCTTTTGAACTGTTGGTAGTGGATGATCCCATGTGATGTAAATTTCATTTTCTGTGATTTGTGGCTCATATTTCAGTGTTTTTCAGCCACTTCAATAACATAATGGTTGCGCAATCCCCAGTGCAACAGTCTCAACACATTCTCTTTCAGTATACAGTCCTCCTGCCGTTAGTATGTCGCAACCAACAACAAGGTGTGCAACTGTTTCCAATTCTGTTTTACAAAACCTACATTTCTCTATTTCTCCCACATGTTCAATGGACTTTGTAAGCCATCGTGTACTTAGTCCACTATCTTGTGCCGCCAATATTAACCTTTCATCTCTTGGTTTAAATTTGCCTTTCCTTAACCTGTCCTGCATTCATTCCTGATCAACATAAGGTTCTTCCAGAAGTTTTCTATTCTTGCAACTATATTTATGCTTTTTCCACATTTCTTGCCTTCTCATCAGGTCCTTCATCTTACATTCTTTATTTTGTTTTTTGGCACATTCAGTTGCTCCCTGATTTTTATCTACTTGTTTGAATTCCATTCCTGCTTGATGCCGATATGCTTCTACTAGCCTTGGCCGAGAAGTCATCTTAGATTTATTCTCCTCATGTTTCAAAACTTTCACTACGTTTGGGTCTTGAGGTCAGCAGATGTGTGGAGTGCCACGATTGCAGATCTATACTTGTAATCAATTTCAAGGAGGCCCATTTCTCCTTCAGAACGGGGAATATATAATCTTGGTTGGCACTGATTTTTATAAATCATTTGGTAAGTATGAAGCCAAAACTGTAAGGACAGGAAGAACAAATTGGTTTATAGCTTGCATGTCGTTCCTAGATGTCAACGCTGTTTTCAGGATTAATTTAAGTTTTCTAAAGTACTCCTTACTAAGTTTTATTTGCATTTGTTCATGTTTGATTGTTGATCCTTCATCAAATCCCAAATATTTATACACTACCCCTGAAGTTCTTTTATATCACATTCTTGTCCCAAAGTGATGTTATGTTGTCCTATCTCGCCTCCATTCGTACTGGATGGGCTTGGAGCCGATCTTCTGCTCCGACTCTGCCGAATATACTAGCTCAGTCTCTAACTTGGCTCATGGTGGAATAAGTATCCCATCATGTAGTGGGTGTAATTCCCCAGATCTCATTTGCCACTTTGAGTTTGGATGCTCTTCCTTGGCCATGGGCAAGTTCTTTAAAACCATTTTTTCGCTTTATTTAGCATTAATATTACTCAGTAGTTTAGTTGGTGGTTGTTCCGTAGAATAACTGTGCTGTAGTTACGAGTGCTGTTTCATCTTGCTATTGTGTGGTTGGTTGTTGGCTGTTCTTAGACGCAAGGCCTTTTTCCTATTTTCCCGTCATTTTTGTAGTGGTGTAGTTAGTGGTTACAGTAGTATGTTAGTCTGTATTCCCTTTCTATGTATTTTAGCTCATTTTAGTTAGAGAGCTAATTTCCTGTTCTCTCTGTCTCGCTCACAGCTTTACTAGGTTCGTTTAAGTTAGAGGGCCTAGTGCCCATTTAATTTAGAGAGTAGAGCTTTTCACCTTGTTCTTGTCTTATTAGATGTGTTATAGTGTTACCGTACTGTTTGTCTAAACCTGTAAATATTTTTGCGTGTGTTAGTTTTTTATAGAGGTGTGTTTTGTATTAGTGCTGTTTCCTTAAAATGTCAAAGAAAACGAGAGAGAAGGAACCTAAGCCTTTGGGGTTTAAGAAGCGTCAGAAATGTTCTCAGAAAATGTCCATCACTAAAGGGCATAGCATTGATGTTTGTTTGGGGGCCATTCACCTACAAGAGACTTGCACGATGTTCATCGTGTTACACTGCTGCAGTCATCACACTTGGGTTATCCTGCCGTCAGGCGGTCCCGCAGTCAGCCAGAATTCCAAAGTCTTGGTCCGGCGTTGGTTGCTGTCGCCTCCTCCCTGACGTCAGTGCGACAGATGCAGCCGACGCCATTTTCTTCAGTCTTTCTTGCCGTGCAGTGCCCGAAGCAGAAGCAGTTCGCAAGTGCCGGTCGGCCTACTCCTGAGATTTTCATTCAGAATCCAGAACCGAAATCTTCTAAAAAAACTAAGTGCCCCGTTGGGGAACTTTTCATGCCTCAGACCGATGTCAGTAAAAGTTAATAACTGTATTTCTTGTGGGAAGCAAATACCTCATAAGGATTTCCACTTTTATTGTATTCCATGCCTAGGCCCTGACCACGATGTCACTGGTTGTCCGGTTTTGTGCTAGGTTTAACAAGCACACTATTAAACGTCTGATTTTGCCCGACATTATTTTTGTAGAAAATTCAGTTACACCATGCCGCCGGAAATTCCGACGACCGCAATGCATAAAAAGCGCAAGGACAGGCATCAGAGGCCCAAAACTGACAATGAGGCCTCTTCTAGGCCAGTCACCGGTTCTCTGGTTTTCAGCGAGGCGCCTATGCAGCCCCTGACTACCGCTTCCACAGAACCACAGACCGCATCCGACTCCCACGTGGAGCTGGCTGGGCCTTTGGATGCACTAGGCCTTCAGCTTACCTATCTTAAACCTACTGAGGGAATCGAAGTAGCTGAGCAATCCACAGTTAGAGGGTGTTTTCAGACCTACCCAGTTAACCATTAAACCCTCTGTTAAGTCTAAGCCCCCCTTAAAAGCAAAGAAACACAACTCTCTCCAGGCAGACTTCCATGCCTAGGAAACAAATAAAAATGCCCGAGGACCTAATCACCCTGATCAGGGGGTCCCATCCACCTCCTGATAAAAGGCCCAGACAGGATGCAGACTATGAATCTTCTGACCAGGTGTCCATTTCCTCTGACTCTTCCTCGGACCTAGGATGTTCTTTACCCCCTTATGAGGATTTTGATGCTGAGGAATCAATTCCGTCAGCCTCTCCGCCTGAGGATTATTCCTTTGGTGAGACCTTACATACCATGAGGGAGCATTTCCATTGGGAAGGTCAGGATTATTCAGAATCGAAGAAAAGGCTCAGACTTCCTTTTATTGCCTCAGCACAGACCCCTTGCTATCCCGCCAGTTCTTGACATTGTGGATGATGTGTACACTGAATCCAGTTTGAACCCTGACTCCTTTACCCCAGCCCCAGTAAAACCAGATAGATCAAGTCCCTGACTCTCACAAGTTTCTGTACAAACGCCCTGTTGCTGACCCTGAAACTATTTCTCAGGGACCCAAAGGGATTAAGGCTTCATCAGCAAAAAACCCTGTTCCCTCTGACAGAAATTCCAGAGCTTTACTCAGATGGGGAAAGAAGGTATATGCGTCTGCAACTTTAGCAATGAGAGCCTTGAATTGCCAGTTTCACATGCCAAAATATCAGCAATTTTTGATGTCTCAGTCGAAACAAAAGATGCTTCCAGATTCAGATCCTCCTAACTTAAAAGAAATGCAGGATTTATTGCATGCTGCTGAACAAGTGGGAAAACATACTTTGCAATGTGAGTTTGACTCCTTAGAGGCCTCCTGTTAGAGCAGCAGTTACAGGTTCTGTCATTAGAAGGCATGCTTAGTTAAAAGAACATACATTACCAGATCATGTTAAGGTAAAATTATTGGATGCACCTTTGCAGCGGGATGTGCTGTTTGGAGTTAAGGCAGAGGAGGTGTTAAAGAAGATTGAGGATAAGGCAAAATCTATGCAAACGGTGAAAGATTTCTTACAGGTTCAGCCTCCTCGTTTTAGCAGAAATTGGCCAACAAAGAATTGGTCCTTTCCAGTCAGACAGACCTCAAAGGGCCAGATACAGACGTCCAAGAGGTAGAGGTCAGACACAAGGCCCTTACAGGCCTCGACAGTGGGGCACACCAGGCCAGAAAGAAGGATAAGACGGGCCTCAATCTTATAAAAAACAGACTCAATGACTTTCCACTACAGCTGCCAAACGGTTCTCTTGGCAGCCCCCTTAGGATGAAAACTGGCACTTTTCTATCACAACTGGCATTACATCACCAAAGACAAATGGGTTCTCAACATTGTATCTCAAGGTTACAGGTTACATTTTCACACCCTGCCAAGGCTAAAAGCAATGCCAAATCTGCTACCAAATCAATGGGCAGAGGCTGAAAGACAAATTACAGCACTCATGGACATGAGAGCTATTCAAAAGGTACCAACACAGGAACAAGGACAAGGATTTTACTCAAGACTCTTTCTGGTTCCCAGAAAGGACAAAGCCTGGAGACCCATTCTGGACCTTTCTACACTAAACACTTACCTGGATGTACCGAAATTCAAGATGTTGACACTATAGCAGCTTCTTCCCATGCTGGGTAAGAAAGCTTGGCTCGTGACACTGGACCTCAGAGGCATACCTGCATGTCCCTACCGACAAAACTGCAGAAAATACCTCAGGTTTCTAGCTGGTTCAATGCATTATCAATTCTCTGCACTGCCCTTTGGCTTATCTACTGCGCCCGGGGTCTTCACAAAGTGCCTGGCACCAGTAATTGCATTTTGCAGGCAAAAAGGAATTCAAATTTATCCATACCTGGACGACTGCCTGATTCAAGCAGAGAGCAAGGACATTCTACTAAAGCATCTGGCATACGTAAAAAAGTTAAGTTGCCTGGGGTGCACAGTAAACTAAAAGAAATCAAAACTAGTACCCTCACAACAGATAATATTCCTGGGTGCCAGCTTGAACAGAACGGCCCAGATGGCTCATCTCATGCCAGACAAGCAAGGACAACTGACTCAATATTTTCAATTAATGGCAACAAAGACCCAACACCCTGCAAGAAAAATTCTGCAGGCCTTGGGCTACATGGCATCTTGCATACTACTAATTCCATATGCCAGACTGCATATGAGGAATCTACACTGGTATCTAAAGATCATATGGTCTCAACACTGTCAAAGTTTGGAAATGGTTAAACCACTAATTCCTTGCCTACAACAGGAGTTTCGATGGTGGGCACAAGCTTGTCACCTCAACAAGGGACAACCTTTCACTCAACCCACAGCCAGGCAAACACTTAACAGATGCATCGGATTACTCCTGGGGAGCACACATGGCAGGAAAATGTATCCAGGGCGAGTGGCCCACAGAACAAAGACATCTCCACATCAATCAAAAAGAGATGCTAGCTGTACAAAATGCTATTATAGCTTTCAAGGACCTACTGCATCCAGGGCAATTACTACTAAAGACAGACAACATCACAGTTATGTGGTACATAAACAAGCAAGGAGGCACACACTCCTACCCCCTCTGCAGACAAGCCATGACCTTGTGGAACACCGCTCTAAACTACCAAGTTCATCTGCAAGCACAATTCCTGCCAGGAGAGAAAAACACACTGGCAGACTACCTAAGCAGAAACATTGTGGACCCACACAAATGGGAACTGAACCCACAAATATTCAGAATGATAACACAAAAATGGTGGAACCCGGACATAGATCTGTTTGCTTCCCCAAAGAACTGCCAATTATAGAAATTCTGCACAGGGAGCTACCATCCGCAAGCATGGAAAGTGGATGCCGTCTCATTCAGCTGGAAAAAACTACGAGTATACGCCTTCCCTCCGTTACCACTCCTTCCAAAGGTGCTCATAAAAGCCAGGCAGGAAGAGCCAAAAATGATCCTGATTGCACCAGACTGGCCATGCCAGCACTGGTACCCAATCTTAAAGAAGTTAACGCAAGAACCACCCTGGATTTTGCCTCATATCCCACAGCTGCTGACACAGCACAACAATCAGATACTTCACAGCCAGCTAAAGACCTTAAATCTAGCTGCATGGAAAATTCCTTAGCCCAAGCAAGCAATGCCTCTCTCCAAAGCTGTTATGGATGTCATTCTGGAGGCAAGAAGGCCTAGCACCAGGAAAGCATACTCGGATAAATGGAAGAGATTCTGTGCCTGGAACCAAGCACACAGCCTTGACCCTCTTGTCCCAAACATTCCTCAGATATTGCAATACTTAACTGAGATGCTGGACAAGGGCCTCTCTTTTTCATCCATCAAGATCCATGCCTCAGCTATCTCTGCTCATTACAACACGGTTCCACCAATTCTTTCTAGTCCTTTGCTCAAACAATACCTCAGAGGGGCTAAAAACATGAGACCGCCCCGTAGAGCACCCACACCAACTTGGGACCTCAACTTTGTTTTGGAAAAATTAACTTTACCTCCTTTTGAGCCAGCTAACACAGCAGAATTAAAATACATCTCTTGGAAAACTGCTCTGCTACTGGCAATAACATCAGCACGAAGAATTTCAGAATTACAGGCACTAATGGCAGTGGAACCTTTCCTCATTTTCCACCAGGACAGGGTGTCTTTACGAACTAACCCTACGTTTATGCCAAAGGTGGTATCAAGTGTGGCTCTAAACCAAACTATTCACTTGCCAACTTTCTATCCAAAGCCACAGAACAAAGGGGAGAGACTACTGCATTCTTTGGACATTCACAGACAGTTACGCTTCTACTTGGACAAAACCAAAGCTTTCAGAAAAACTGAACAATTATTGGTAGCATATGCTGCAGGAGCACAGGGAAAAGCCATTTCAAAGCAGACTATTTTAAAATGGTAGGACACTGTATACGTTTCTGCTATACCCACCATGGGAAACCTGTACCTAGCAGTATCAGATCTTACTCCACGGCAACAGCCACTTCAACTGCCTACCTCAGAGGAGTACCTACCAAGGATATTTTGGAAGCAGCCACATGGAGTTCTGTGCCTACTTTCACCAGACGTTACCATTTGCCTTTATGCTGCAAATCCAGAGCTGGCTTCGCCACTGCTGTACTGCAGGGCCTTATAGCCACCCCTAATGCTTTATAGATCCAGCCTCCCTACCTCAGCTTTAGTACTCCACCCAAGTGTGATAACTGCAGCAGTGTAACGCTATGAACGTAGTACAGATGTTCATCGTGCATACAGCTGCAGTCATAACAGATGGGTTTCCTGCCGTCAGGCGGGTCCTCGGTCGGCTGAATTCCAAAATCTAGGTCCAGCGTCGGATGTCGTCGCCTCTTCCCTGATGTCAGTGCGACAGGGATATAAAAGAACCAGCTGACACCATTTTCTTCAGTCTTTCTTTCCGCGCGGTGCCTGAAGCAGACGCAGTTCGCAAGTGCCGGTCGGCCAGCTCCTGAGATTACGAATATTTTTCAACCGAAGACTTCTTGAAAGCTAACTACCCCGTTGGGGAAACTTTTCTTGCCTCAGACTGATGTCAGACAAAGTTAATAATTGCATTTCATGTGGGAAGCAAATACCGCATAAGGATTTCCATTCCCTCTGCATTCCTTGCTTAGGCCCAGACCACGACGTCTCAGCCTGTCGTTTTTGTGCTACATTCAACAGACGCACTATTAAGCGACGGGCGGAGTTCGCCCAACACTATTTTGGCAAAAAATTTAATTGCATTATGTCGTCGGATACTCCGACTCCAGTTTTGAGTAAAAGACGCAAAGATAAGGACCAACACACGAGGTCCGCGACTTCTACTGACACCACGCTAA
Organism: Protopterus annectens; assembly: GCF_019279795.1. Classification (NCBI taxonomy): domain Eukaryota; kingdom Metazoa; phylum Chordata; order Ceratodontiformes; family Protopteridae; genus Protopterus; species Protopterus annectens. The sequence continues at coordinate 87,180,446 of NC_056738.1, read as the reverse complement.
CGCCGACTACAGGTGCTCCCATTCTCAGCGAGGCGCCTACGCAGCCCCTGACTACCGATGACACTTGATTAGTGGTGTCTTCTGTGCCCGAGGTCGCAGGCTCTTCGGCCTACACCCCGACTACAGATACCAAAGCCACTCTTGGCGGGGAAACTCAGAGTTTAGACAGGCCTGCCACCTCTCAAGGTGTCTTCAGGCCTTCTTTTTCCATTAAGGCTTTCACTAAATCTAAAGCAGCCATGCATGCTAAAAGACAAGCTCCACAGGGCCCCTCTCAAGGCCCCATGCCTAAAAAGCAGATGCTCAAAATGGCTGAGGATTTGATTGCTCTTATCAGGGGTTCTCAACCCCCCTCGGACAAAAGGCCCAGAGTGGAGGAAGAATACCCTTCCTCGGACCAGGCCTCCATTACTTCAGAACATTCTGAGGACCAGGAATACTCCCCTTTTGAAGATTCTGATGCAGCGGAGTCCATTCCCTCTGTCCCCCCCCCCCTCCCCTGAGGATTACTCTTTTGGGGAAACCTTGCATACCTTGAGGGAACACTTCCACTGGGAAGACCAAGAGTACTCAGACTCCAAGGAAAAGGCTCAGGGATTTCCTCTTGCTCCCTCAGCACAGGCCTTTGGCTATACCTCCTGTCTTAGACATACTAGATGTGTATTCAGAGGCCAGCCTGAACCCAGATTCTTTACCTCCAGCTCCAGTCAAGCCTGACAGGTATTACCGGGTTCCTGATTCACACCAATTCCTATACAAAAGCCATGCGGCTGACCCAGAAACTATTTCACAGGGTCCCAAGGGAATTAAGGCCTCCACTGCCAAAAATCCATTACCTTCAGAGAGAGATTCTAGAGCTTTAGAAAGGTGGGGGAAAAAGGTATACACCTCGGCCACCTTAACCATGAGGGCATTAAACTGTCAGTTCCATATGTTAAAGTATCAACAGTTTTTGTTATCTCAGTTGAAAAGCAAAATGTCACAACCTGAACAACCAGACTTGAAGGAGTTGCAGGATTTGTTGCATAGTGCAGAGCAAGTGGGTAAACATACCTTGCAATGTGGTTTTGATGCTTTAGAGGCCTCATGTAGAGCTGGTGTTACAGGATCAGTCATACGTAGACATGCTTGGCTCAAAGAGCAAACCTTACCAGATCATGTCAAAGCTAAATTACTAGATACACGTCTTCAAAAAGATGTATCGTTTGGTGTTATAGCTGAGGAGGTATTAAAGAAAATGGAGGAAAAGGCATAATCAATGCAAACAGTGAAAGATTTCCTACAGGTACAACCTCCACGTTTCAGTAGAAATTGGCCTTCAAAAAATTGGTCCTTTCCAGCCACGGACAGACCTCAAAGAGGTAGATACAGGCGCCCGAGGGGTAGAGGGCAATCTCAAGGATCATTGAGACAGACAATGGCAAGCACCTACACGAAGAGGTGGTGAGGATAGTTCACAGCCATTCAGAAAGCAGAACCAATGACTTCCCCTTTGCATGCCAAGCAAGGCTCAAATGGCAGCACCTTTAGGCGGAAAAATGGCATTATTTTAGAAAAATTGGCATTTTGTCACAAAAGACAAATGGATCCTGGACATTAGGGGCTACAGATTCCACTTTCACACCCTTCCAAAAATGAGAGGCATGCCAAACCTTCCACACAATCAAAGGGCAGAGGCACAAAAACAAATTTCAGATCTCATGGATAATGAAAGCTATTCAAGAGGTACCTGCACAAGAACATTGTCAAGGTTTTTATTCCAGACTATTCCTGGTACCAAGGAAGGGCAAAGATTGGAGACCTATTTTGGACCTATCCATCCTAAACACAGATTTACTTGTACCAAAATTCAAGATGCTTGCATTACAGTAGCTTCTTCCCATGCTGGCAAGGACTCTTGGCTGGTAACATTGGACCTCAAGGAGGCATACCAGCATGTCCCAATCAGACAAGATTGTAGAAGATACCTCAGATTTCTTGCAGGTTCAACCCATTATCAATTCTCTGCATTGCCCTTTGGCTTATCTACTGCGCCCAGAGTGTTCACGAAATGCCTGGCATCAGTAATTGCCTTCTGCAGACTTCAAGGGATACAAATATACCCATATTTGGACGACTGCCCGATCCAAGTGGACAGCAAACACATACTTCTGAAACACTTGGCGTTTGTAATAATGTTGTTGAATTCTCTGGGATACAGAGTCAACAAAAAGAAATCAAGACTAATACCCTCTCAAACAATAATTTTCCTGGGTGCCAGCTTGAATACAAACACAAAGATGGCCCACCTCACGCCAGAGAAACAAGGGCAACTAACTCAATACTTCAGAAAACTGGCAACCTTCACCAGGCTGACTGCAAGGAAAATCCTGCAGCCTCTGGGATTCATGGCATCTTGCATCCTGCTAATCCCATGTGCAAAGCTGCGTATGAGGAAACTTCAATGGTACCTAAAAAACTTATGGTCTCAACACAGCCACAGTTTGGAAACAATTATACCACTGATTCCATGTCTTCAAAAGGAATTCCTGTGGTGGGCTCAAGCATGCCAAAGAAACATAGGTCTCCCATTCTGCAAGCCTCAAGCAAATCAAGTCATCACAACAGACTCATCTGACTACGCCTGGGGGGGCGCACATGACAGATCGGTGCATTCAGGGCAAATGGTCACAAAAAGAAAAGCACCTACACATCAATCAAAAGGAAATGCAAGCAGTAATAAATGCTATTATGGCTTTCAAAGACCTACTGCATCCAGGCCGGCTATTGATAAGGACAGACAACACCACAGTGATGTGGTACATAAACAAACTGGGAGGAACCCATTCATTTCCCCTATGCAGGCTAGCCATGTCTCTTTGGAACATGGCTCTGGAATTACAAATCCAACTTCAAGCACAGTTCGTGCCAGGCAAGGGAAACACGCTGGCAGACAACCTGAGCAGAAATATGACAGACCCACATGAATGGAAGTTGCATCCCCAGGTTTTTACAAAGATAATTCAAGCATGGGGAAGGCCAGACATAGATCTCTTTGCCACCCACAGAAATTATCAATTGACAAAATTCTGCTCAAGGACCTTTCATCCACAGGCCTGGAAAGTGGACGCACTCTTTCAGTTGGACAACAATGACAGTTTATGCCTTTCCCACCTCTTCCTCTGCTGCCCAAAGTTCTATTAAAAGCCAGAGCAGACAGGCCAAAGATGATTCTCATTGCTGCAGACTGGCCAAGACAACACTGGTACCCACTCCTGAGGAGCCTGACGCATTCCCCACCATGGATCCTGCCTCTAATGCCTCTTCTACTGACTCAGCACAACTTCACAACTCTTCACAGTCAGCTGAACACTCAATCTAGCCGCATGGAGGATTCCTTAAATTCACAACAGACCCTACTTTCCAAGGAGGTGCAGGATGTCATTTTGGAGGCCAGAAGGCCTTCTACTAGAAAAGCCTACTCCGCAAAATGGAAACGGTTTTGTGCCTGGAATCAGAAAAAGGGTCAGAATCCTGGAATACTGAATTTACCTCAAATATTACAGTACCTAGCTGAGATGCTAAGCAGTGGACTTTCATTCATTCTCCTCCATCAAAATCCATGCCTCAGCCATTTCTGCAGAATACAACACTGATCCTCCTTTATTCTCTCGCCCTCTCAAGACAGTTCCTCAGAGGGGCTAAGAATATAAAACCCCCAAGGAAGCAACCAGTACCTGCTTGGGACCTCAATTTCATTCTAGAAAAACTGACCCTGCCTCCTTTTGAGCCAGCTGCTTCAACAGAACTGCAATATTTGTCATGGAAAACAGCCTTCCTTCTGGCTATCGCCTCAGCACGCAGGGTTTCGGAACTACAAGCCCTCATGGCAGTGCAGCCTTTCATCATTTTCCATTAGGACAGAGTTTCCTTACGAACCAATCCCTCCTTTATGCCAAAGGTAGTATCCAGGGTAGCCTTGAATCAGGCTATCCACTTACCTACCTTTTACCCTAATCCACAAAACAAAGGGGAGAGACTACTACATTCCTTGGACATTCACAGACAGCTCCGTTATTATTTGGACAGAACAAAGCCTTTCAGAAAATCAGAGCAACTCTGTGTCCTATGCTACAGGTGCTCAAGGGAAGCCTATTTCCAAACGGACAATCTCAAAATGGATAACCCACTGCATGCACTTTTGTTACTCTTTTCATGGTAAAACTGTACCTACAGGCATCAGATCTCACTCCACAAGGGCCACAGCTACCTCTGCAGCTTTCCTCAGGGGGGGAGTTCTGTACATACTTTCTCCAAACGCCATCACCTACCATTATACTCCAAATCTAGAGCGGGCTTTGCCACTGCAGTCTTGCAGGGCATCCTGGCTCCTCCTAGTTCCACTTAGTGCCTACCACCCCTTTTTTAGCTTTGGGATTCTACCCATCTGTTATGACTGCAGCTGTATGCACGATGAACATAGTACAGTTTTGTACCTACCATAAATGTATATGTTAGAGTGCTAATACATCTGCAGTCCAGGTTTCCCTCCCTCCTTCCCCTCTTGGGACAGGCCTAATGGCTAACACCTCCTCATACAACCTCATTGGGGTATTCTTTTATGGTGTATTTGTTTGCAACTACTGTTTTTTGATTATATTGCATTGCATTATTACATAAATTTATGTTTTGCCTTCCTTCTGGGGGCACCTGACATCTGGGGCAAGAAAAACTGAAGAATATGGCGTTGGCTGGTTCTTTAATACCCCTGTCGCACTGACGTCAGGGAAGAGGCGACGACATCCGACGCTGGACCTAGACTTTGGAATTCGGCTGACCGAGGACCCGCCTGACGGCAGGAAAACCCATCTGTTATGACTGCAGCTGTATTAGCACTTGAACATCTACATTTATGGTAGGTACAAAACTGTACTTTTTGTACCTACCATAAATGTAGATGTTAGAGTGTAAACACTGCTGCAGTCCAGGTTACCCTCTCTCCTTCCCCTTTTACTTTCTGGTACTTACCTAGGGCGTCTACCCTTTATTACCTATGGGGAGTATTTTCTGGTAACTAAAAATGCTTGTTTGCTTTGCTTTTGTATTTTTTACTAGCAATTTGAATTGCCTACCTATTGGGAGGTACCTGACATCTGGGGCAAGAAAAACTGAAGAAAATGGCGTCTGCTGCATCTTTTATACCCCTGTCGCACTGATGTCAGGGAGGAGGCGACAGCGACAGACGCTGGACCAAGACTTTAGAACTCTGGCCGACTGCGGGACCGCCTGACGGCAGGATAACCCAACTGTGATGACTGCAGCAGTGTTTACACTCTGACATCTACATTTATGGTAGGTACAAAACTGTACTTTTTGTCATTCTTTCAGCTCCATGTCTTGCAGGAAAGAAAGAACAAACTGATACTCAAAGGGCTCTGCAGAGCACTTATTCTAGTAGGCCCTCTTCCACTAAGCATGACAAGACTACAAAACTACCATCTCCTGCTTCTTCGGCTCATGTGGAGCTGCCTCAAAATTTGGCTAAGACTTCTGATGCATTGATCTCTTTGGCTCCACAGCCCTCAGAACCGACAGAGGTCATAGACTTGGACAAATCTAGTCCTTTGGCTCCAAGGCCTTCGGAGCCGAAAGAGACTATTTTTCAGAGCCAGTCCACTGATCTGTTACTGGTTTCCCCTACCCTGAAGTCTCCCATTTTGGAGAGATCTCGCTCGCCAGCCCTCTCCTCCGGGTCCTCTAGGAGCTTATCGGACGATGACTTGGACAGGGTGGTGCACATAGTTTCGAAGTCGCTGGCGCTGGATGAATTGTTTTTGGCTCTGTCCCAGTCGGTTCCAGAGCCAGCTAACACTATTACATCCACGATGATTCCTCTGAGCCAAGCTGGATCTTCGGAGCCGGAATGCTAAATATTGCTTGCTGTCGATTCTTTGGTTCCGAGACTCCTTCAGGTGATTTCGGAACCGGTCCCTGTTCTGACGCTCTTGGTGACGTCTGGGGTGTCTAGGGTCAGAAGTTCTCTGGTCTGCTCAGGAGGGGACGCTCAGACCAGAGTTTCTTTGGTTCCAAGTTTACATCTCGGAGCTTCGGCTTGACTGAGCTCGGCTCCTACATCAGCCTTGGAGCTGATCTCTGTGGAGTCAGGGATTTTCTCAGTTTCCTCTGAACCGGAGGTGGTGTTGGAGCCGGGGGGGGGGGGGGATCTGCCTTAGATCTAATGTGTGCTGTCCCCTCCTACAGCTCTACACAAGGATACTGGTGTTTTTCCCCCCAAAGCACCGGCGTCCATCTCTACACCACCCCATCGACAAGACAGCAGAGACTGAGCCTCAGGAAGCCCCATTGGGCGAACCCCACTCTTCTGAGAACTCCCTAGAATATCTTTCTGAGGAGGCTCCTCAAAAGAGAAAATGCAAGAGGAAGCATATAGACACCCCTGATGAGTCCATCACCTCTGACACGGACGTTGAGTCAGAAGAGTCCCCGCAGTCGTCCTCTGAAGGTATCTCCTTTGCAGATATCCTAGAGATACTGAAACGGAGAGGCAGTTGGAAATCCATCAGCCTTTCTGATGAGTCTGTGTACCTGAAGGCTTTTAGAGCTCATCCTTCAGCCTCCTGGGTGTGTCCGCCTTTCGATGAGCTATTGGAGTTGGTTAGTTGAAAGGCGTGGGAGTCACCAGACGCTATGGAGCCAGTCCCTCGGAAGCCAAATAAGATGATGTTCGTGTTTCTCTTTTGCAGTCATCACCTGTGGGTTATCCCTGCTGTGGTAGCCCTCAGCTGGCCCGAATACCAGAGTCTGTTTTTCTGCATCAGCAGCAGTCGCCTGTAGTCTGAAGTCAGGTCGTCAGTGCTGTAATGCAAGGCAACCAGTGTCATTTGAATTTCAGCTGAAAATGTCTAAAGCTAAATACCCCTCTGGGGTCCTTTTTTCTTGCACTAACCGATGTCCGAAAAAGTTAAGATCTGTCTCGCTTGTGGAAAGCAGATCCCACACAGAGACTTCCATTCTAACTACTCACTTGTTCAGGCCCAGATCACGACATCCCCCATTGCCGGTTCTGTGCTGTCTTTAATGTGAGAACCATTCGCCGTATAGCTCTTATTGTAGACAGTTATTTTCATGTTCTGTTTTCGTATTCCGATATAGCATTCGTCAGCCAACAATCCACAGACATTCCAAAAAAAGGTAGAGATAGACAGAGAGAGAGACCACACAAGGCTAAGTCGTTTAACTAACGCTAAGCAGGTCGTTAGTTCTCCGGAATTCAATGAGGCACTTTTGCAGACCCTGATGCCTGATTTGATATCTATGCAGGCCTGTACCAAGACCCTTTCAGAGTCCAGTATGCCGTAGAAATCTTTGTCTTCTGAGCCTTTGTCTATCTCTGCATTGGTTGAGACCGGAGCCGCGACGCAGGCACCAGCTTCCGAGGAGGCCTTTCGCACTACTAAATCTAGACAAAAAACTGATGTCTTCTCATCCGACTACCATTTCTCTCAGACCAAGAAGCCAGGCCACTTCTAGAAAATCTGCTTCTATACACAGTCTTGCTCTTGCTCCACCACCCCAAGCAGAAATGCTTAAAATGGCAGAGGATCTCCTCTCCCTTATCCGGGTTAGTCAGGCCACAACTTCTAAAAGAAAAAGGCGCCCTTCTCCAGAAATTGACAGAACAGGATTCTGAGAAATCTGACTATTCAGATTTTGAAGAGGAACAGCAACCTCTGACTGCTTATGAGGATTCAGATGCAGAAGAATTCATTCCTTCTGCCTCCCCTCCAGAGGGCCTTTACTTTGGGGAAACCCTTCAAACCCTTGGGGAATATTTCCAATGGGAGTCTCAGGACTTACCCCAGTCTAAGAAAAGACAGTGACTTTCTGGACCTGCCCCAGCACAGATCCCTGGCCACCCCCCCCCCCATTTTAGAAGTGGTGGATGTTGTTTTCCATGAATCCAGCTTAGCCCCTGACACCCTCACACCTGCTCCCAGTAAACCTGACCAGTATTAAGAGTACAGGATTCTCACAAATACCTGTACAAAAATCCTGCTGCAGACCCAGAGTTCATTACATAGGTACCTAAAGGAGCTAAGACTAGTTCTGCCATGAATCCTATTCCTTCTGACAAGGACTCCAAAGCTCTGAACAGATGGGGTAAAAAAGTATGCACCTCTGCAACCTTAGCTGTTGGAGCACTCAATTTTCAGTTCTATATGTTAAAATATTAGCAACACACATTGGAACTATTGAAACAAAAGACTTCTACCTTTCCTGACTGTGCCACTTCAAGAGAGTTAGCAAATTTACTGCACTCTGCTTGTCAAGTGGCCAAACACTCATTACACTGTAAATATGATGACCTAGAAGCCTCTTGCCGGGCAGCAGTGTCAGGATCTGTCATTAGGAGACATGCATGGCTGAAGGAACAACCTCTCCCTGATCATGTCAAGTCTAAACTTATTGATGCACTGCTTGATAAGGAGCGCTTGTTTGAAGTAAAAGCAGAAGAGGTGCTTAAAAAGATGGTAGACCAAGCAAAATCTATGCAGACAGTAAAAGGTTTCTTTCAGGTTCAACCTCTCAGGTTCAGCAGGAACTTTCCCCTCTAAGCACTGGTTTTTCCCTGCACCTAGCAAACAGGGCCAAGGTGTAAGCCCTGCAGGGACAGACCATCCAGGCCTCTATCCGAGGGCCAGCAGAGAAGCAAATAGTGGACCACTTCTACTCCAAAGGCAGGAGTTCTAAGCCATCCTTTTGTGGCAAAAACACAACGACTCCCCCTCCCCCCTCTGGCCTCCCTTCACTCACCAAAAGCTAGGAGGAAGGCTCTTCCTCTTCAATGGTAACTGGCTTTCTGTAACAAAGGACCAATGGTCTTAAATGTCATTTTTCAAGGATACAAATTCTCTTTCAGCAAACTCCCAATTCCAAGAGGGGTACCCAGACTTGCCTCCAAATCAGTGGGCAGAGGCATTGAAACTGGTCCAAATTCTCATATCCAGGGGGCAGTAGAACCTGTCCCCTCAGATCAAACGGGCAAAGGCTTTTATTCCAGACTATTCCTTTTTGCCCAGAAAAGAGGGCACTTGGCGCCCCATCCTGGATCTATCCATTCTGAGCACCTCCCTGATGGTCTCCAGATTCAAAATGCTAATGTTGCAGCAGTTGCTGCCTATGTTAACTAAAAATGCCTGGCTAGTGACCCTAGACCTAAAAGATGCCTACCTCCACATCCCCATAAGGGAATCCTGCAGGAAATTCCTGCACTTCAGAACAGGATCACAACACTTTCAGTTCTCTGTGCTGCCCTTTGGCTTATCTGCTGCACCCATAGTATTCACCAAATGCTTAGCCCCGGCCATAGAATTTTGCAGACAGAGAATTATACAAATGTACCATTATCTGGACCATTACATCATTCAGGCAGCATGCAAAGAAAAGCTGCTCCAGGACCTTCTCTTTGTCAAATCCCTCCCAACTTCCCTAGGGTGCACCATCAATGAGAGGAAATCAAAGCAAACTGTCACCAGGAAGATGACACAGCATCCCAAATGGCCTTCCTATCCCCAGCAAAGCAGAGCTTCCTGCCTCTCTACTTTACACATTTGTCTTCCAGAAGTCACCTCACTGCGATGAAGTTCCTGCAAGCCCTGGGATACATGGCATCTTGCATCCTAATTCCTCTGGCCAGGCTTCACCTGAGAAAACTCCAGTGGAATCTAAAGAAGCTTTGGTACCAGCGCACTCAGTCTCTGGAGAACTCTCTCCCTCTGATCCCATGTATAAGGGCTGAGTTTCTCTGATGGGTAGAGGCCTGTGCCAAGAACAAGGGTCTTCCCTTCATCCTCCGCCCTACCGGCCACACCATCCCCAGTGCCTCAGACATTGCTTGGTGTGCTCACCTAGCAGGCAGGTGAACCCAAGGTCTTTGGGGTGCCCAGCACCTTCCCTTACACATCAGTCAGAAAGAAATGATGGCAGTACAAAAGGCTCTGACATCTTTCAAAGCCCATCTCAGGCCAGGGTTTCTCTTTATAAAAACAGACACCAACAGACAGTACATCAACAAACAGAGGGGACCCAATCTTACCCTCTGTGCAGGCTAGCCATGAACTTCTGGCTGACTGCCACCTCCATGGGTCTACACCTAATTGCCCAATACCTACCATGGGGCCAACCACACCCTCGTAGACCACCTAATCAGAAACTTACTGGACCCCCACGAATGGCAACCCCACAGGGAAATCTTTCTGCAAATCACTCAGGAGTGGTGGACTCCGGAGGTGGATATCTGTTCCGCACCTCAACCACCATCTGCGAATGTTCTGTAACAGGAAGTATCAGCACCTAGCGTGGAAGGTGGATGCCTTGACCTTCCCCTGGAACTCCCTCTTTTTGTACGCATTCCCTCCTCTGCCTCTTATTCCCAAGGTACTGATCAAAATAAGGGAGGAGAGACCAAAGGCCATCCTCATTGCTCCAGATTGGCGGAGACTGCATTGGTACCCCTTACTGCGCAGCCTGACCTTACAGCCCCCCCAAGCAGCTTCCCCTGATCTCAAACCTCTTGACCAAGGTGGGGGGGGGATACTGCAACCAGACTTGCAAACTGTTAATCTTTCAGCTTGGCTTATTCCTTAAAAGCTAATAAGGAGCCCCTGTTAAGCAAACCGGTCCTAGACATTATCACAGAGGCGAGAATGCCCAGCACCAGAACATCTTATGCAGGGAAATGGAAAGGATTCTGCTCCTGGAGCCAGTCCAGGGGGGCCAGTACTTCACATCCTTCCATCCCTCTTATCTTGGAGTACCTAGCTGAGCTACTCAAAAGTGGACGATCCTTCTCTTCTATTAAAATCCATGCCTCAGCCATTTCAGCCCATTATGATTCAGACCTTACCCCTCTTCTCTCATCCTTTGATTAAGCAATTCCACAGAGGGGCTGCTTATATCAGACCTCCCAAAAGGCCTCCCACACCAGCCTGGGACCTGAATTATGTTTTAGAAAATCTAACCTTACCTACTTTAGAACCTGCTGCTTCAACAGAATTGAAGTACCTCTTCTGGAAGACTGCCTTCTTACTAGCCATCACCTTAGCCAGAAGGCTTTCAGAACTTCAGGCACTCATGGCTGTTGAGCCCTTCATCATTTTCCATGCAGACAGGGTCACCCTGATGACTAACCCCTCCTTTAATGCCCAAGGTGGTAGCTGATGTGCCTCTCCACCAGGCCATACACCTACCCACCTTCTTTCCCAGCCCTCAAAACAAGGGTGAAAGTATTCCGCACTCGCTAGACGTGCACAGACAACTCCGATACTATCTGGACCGTATTAAACCCTTCAGAAAAACAGACCAGCTGCTTGTCAGCTTTGCCTCGGGGGCAGAGGAAAAGCCCATTTCCAAGCGGGTATCGCACTGTATCCATTTCTGCTACAGACTACATGGGGAACCCCCCCCCCCTGTCTATTTATACCCATTCCACTAGGGCAGCCTCCACTTCCACAGCCTTCCTCAGAGGAGTCCCCACCAGAACATCTTGGAAGCTGCCATCTGGACCTCTGTCCATACCTTTACAAAGCATGATCACCTGCCTCTTTTTTCTAAGTGTAGGGCAGGGTTTGCCTCTGCAGTTCTGCAGGGCTTGCTGACCCATGCCTAGGGCTCTAACCTATCGTTCCACCCCTCTTCTCAGCTTTGGGAATCCTCCCACAGGTGATGACTGCAGCAGTGCAACACTAAGAACATAGTACAGTTTTGTACACTTACCATAAATGTAGATGTTAGAGTGTATTCCCTGAGCAGGGAGGGAAAACTCTCTGCCATTAGGGTACATTTTTCCATACCTTCAAGACCTTACCCTAAAGGTCAGAAGAGTGGGAAAATGTGGTTCAAAAGATCCCAGGGAGATTATGTTCGTGTTTCACTGTTGCAGTCATTACAATTGGGTTATCCTGCTGGCAGGCTACCCGCAGTTGGCCTGAATTCCAAAGTCTAGGACCGGCGTCTATTGCTGTCGCCTCCTCCCTGACATCAGTGCGCCAGGGGTATAAAAGATGCAGCCGACGCCATTTTCTTCAGTCTTTCTTGCCGTGCAGTGCCCGAAGCAAAAGCAGTTCGCAAGTGCCAGTCGGCTGACTCATGAGATTTTCGTGTTTGAATTTCAGATCTGAAGTCTTCATTAAAGCTAAGTACCCCGTTGGGGAAACTTTTTTTCTTGCTCCAGACCGATGTTAGAAAAAGTTAATTGTATTTCTTGTGGGAAGCAAATACCTCAGAAGGATTTTCATTCTTACTGCATTCCTTGCCTAGGCCCTGACCACGACGTTGCTAGTTGTCGGTTTTGTGCTAGATTTAACCAATGCACTATTAAGCGTCAGTACGATTTTGCATTCCATTATTTTGGCAGAAGATTCAATTATATAATGCCATTGGAACAACCGACTACCGGAGTTTATAAAAAGCGCAAAGAAAAAGAAAAGGACAGGCATCCGAGGTCCAAAACCAATGAGGCTTCCGCTAGGCCTGTCGCCGGTTCTCAGTGAGGTGCTTTCGCAGCCCCTGACACCCGCTACCTCAAAGCCACAGGCTGCTTCTGACTCCCACGTGGAGCTGACTAAGCCACTGGAAACTGAAGGTATTGGACACTCTGAAACTATTCCCTCAGATGGGTCCGGAGCCGCTGAGCAGGCATCGGCTTCGGAGGGTGTTTTCAGGCCTACTCAGTTATATGTGAAACCTACTTCAGCTTCAAAAGCAAAGACTAAAGCAGCTCTAAAGACAAAGAAGCAAGTACAGCATTCTCCTGGACAGGCCACCATGCCTAAAAAACAGATGCTTAAAATGGCCGAAGACCTAATTACTTTGATCAGGGGTTCCCATCCCTCTCCTAATAAGAGGCCTAGGCAAGAGATAGAATGAGTCTTCAGACCAGGTTTCCATTTCCTCTGATTCCTCTTCCTCCCTATAAGGATTCTGATGCTGAAGAATCTATCCCTTCAGCCTCTCCTCCTGAGGATGTCTCTCTTGGGGAGACACTGCATACTATGAGGGAGCATTTCTATTGGGAGAGCCAAGATTGCTCAGAATCCAAGAAAAGGCTCAGAGACTTCCTTTTATTATCTCAGCACAGACCCCTTGCTATCCCACCTGTTTTAGATATTGTAGATGTATTTTCAGAGTCTGGTCTATCTCCTGTTAAGCCTGACCGATATTACAGGGTCCCAGATTCACATAAATTTCTTTCTAAAAAACCCTGCTGCTGACCCAGAAGCTATCTCTCAGGGTCCCAAAGGGGTCAAGGCTTCCATTGCAAAAAACCCTATCCCCTCTGATAGGAATTCTAGGGCCCTGGACAGATGGGGGAAAAAAAAGATTCATACTTCTGTTACCTTGGCTGTAAGAGCTTTAAATTGCCAATTTCATATGCTTAAATATCAGCAATATCTTATGTCACTGCTTAAACAGAAAATGTTAACATTTGGAATGTGCAGAAAATAAAAAAAATGCAGGATTTATTGCATGCAGCTGAACAAGTGGGAAAGTATACTTTGCAATGTGGTTTTGATTCTCTAGAGGCCTCCTGCAGGGCTGCTGTTACAGGTTCTGTCATTGGGAGGCATGCTTGGTTAAAAGAACAGAATCTGCGTGATCATGTTAAAGCAAAACTATTAGATAGACCATTACAGCATGATGCTTTGTTTGGAGTTAAAGCAGAAGAGGTGTTGAAGAAAATGGAGGACAAAGCTAAATCTATGCAAACAGTCAAGGATTTCTTGCAGGTACAGCCTCCCAGATTTAGCAGGAATTTGCCTACAAAGAATTGGTTCTTTCCAGTGTCAGACAGGTCACAGAGAGGCAGATACAGACGCCCCAGAGGCCGATGACAGCCCCAAGGCTCATACAGGCCTAAACAATGGGGTGCTTCTACCTCCAAAAGCGGAGAGGAAAAATCGCAGCCATACAGGAAACAGTCTCAATGACTTCCCCTGCTAGCACCAAGCACTTATCTTCTGGCAGCCCCTTTGGGGAGGAAACTAACTCTTTTTTCACAAAATTGGCACATGATCACCCAGGACAAATGCATCTTAAATATCGTATCACAAGGCTACAGGTTCCACTTTCACACCCTGCTTAGGCCAAACGGTATGCCAGACCTGTCACGCAATCAATGGGCAGAGGCACAAAAACAAGTTTCTTCCCTCATGGACATGAGAGCAATTCTGTTAGTACCACAGCAAGAGCAGGGACTAGGATTCTACTCAAGGCTGCTATTGGTGCCCAGAAAGGACAAAGCCTGGAGACCAATATTGGACCTTTCTATCCTAAACATTTCTGGATATTCCAAAATTCAAAATGTTAACTCTGCAGCAGCGTCTGCCCATGCTGGGCAAGGGGGCTTGGCTTGTGACTTTAGACATGTCCCAATCAGACAATCATGCAGAAGATACCTCAGATTTATAGCTGGCTCAATGCACTACCAATTCTCTGCACTGCCCTTTGGCTTATCTACTGCGCCCAGGGTCTTCACAAAATGCCTGGCACCAGTAATTGCATTTGGCAGACAAAGAGGATTACAAATTTATCCTTACTTTGACGACTGTCTTATTCAAGCAGAGAACAAGGACATTCTACTACAACATCTGGCATTTGTAAAAAGATTACTAACTGGTCTAGGGTACACAGTAAACGAAAAGAAATCAAAACTCGTGCCCTATCGAGAGATAATATTCCTGGGTGCAAGCTTAAATACAACTGCCCAGATGGCTTATCTCACGCCAGACAAACAGACAACTGACTACTTATTTCAAAATGTTGTCAACAAAGACCCAGTTATCTGCAAGAAAAATTCTGCAGGCTTTGGGCTTCATGGCATCCTGCATTCTGCTAATTCCCCATGCAAGACTGCGTATGAGGAAACATCAATGGTATCTAAAAAGTGTTTGGACTCAACATTGCCACAGCCTGGAAACAATAATTACCATCATTCCCTGCCTGCAACAGGAGTTTCGATGGTGGGCAGAAGCCTGTCACCACAACACGGGACAGCCATTCACCTTACCCACAGCCAGGCAGACATAGACAACAGATGCATCAGATTATGCCTGGGGGGTCCCATATGGCAGGAAGATGTATTCAGGGCACATGGTACGCAAGTCAAATGCATCTACATATCAATCAAAAAGAGATGCTAGCTGTTCAGAGCTCCCTGACAGCCTTCAAGGATCTACTTCATCCAGGACAACTATTGATAAGGACGGACAATACTAGAGTCATGTGGTACATAAACAAGCAGGGAGGCATACATTCCTACCCCCTCTGCAGGCCAGCCATGAACTTGTGGGACACAGAATTGACTTACCAAGTACATCTGCAAGCACAATTCCTGCCAGGAAGGACAAATACTCTGACAGATGAACTAAGCAGAAACCTAATGGATCCCCACGAGTGGAAATTGGATCCCCAAGTCTTCAGCATGATAAAGAACTGGGGATGTCCGGGACATAGACCTATTTGCCTCCCTTCACAACTACCAACTACAGAAATTTTGCACAAGGACTTTTCACAAGCAAGCATGAAAAGTGGATGCTCTATCTTTCAGCTGGAAAGACCTAACAGTGTATGCCTTCCCTCCTCTGCCTCTCCTTCCCAAGGTACTCCTCAAGGTCAGATGAGAAACCGAAAATGATACTGATTGCCCCACACTGGCCCTGCTAGCACTGGTACTCATTCCTAAAGAGCTTGTCTCAACGCCCAGCTTGGACTTTACCTCAAATTCCTCACTTATTTGACCCAACAAGGCAGTCAGATACTGCACAGCCAACTCAGGACCTTAAACCTGGCAGCATGGCAGATAACATAGCCAGTCAAGGCACACCTCTCTCTAAAGCAGTGATGGATGTTATTTGGCCAGGAGGCCTAGCACCAGAAAATCTTATGCAGAAAAATGGAACAGATTCTGTGCTTGGAACCAGGCACAAGGTTTTGACATGATTGTTCCAAATATTCCTCAGATTTTACAGTACTTAACTTAGATGCTTGATAAAGGCCTTTCCTTTTTTATCAATTAAAATTCATGCCTCTGCCATTTCAGCTCATTACAATACAGAACCACCTATTTTTTCTCCTCCATTACTAAGGCAGTACCTCAGAGGGGCCAAAAACATAAGACCTCCAAGGAGAGCACCAATACTTGCTTGGGATCTCAACTATGTCTTGGAAAAACTCACATTGCCTCCATTTGAACTAGCCTCTGCAGCTGATATAACATTCTTATCCTGGAAAACAGCTCTGCTCCTAACAATAATCTCTGCTAGAAGAGTCTGAGTTACAGGCTCTCATGGCTATGGAACCTTTATCATTTTCCATCCTGACAGGGTTTCCCTGTGGACAAACGCTACATTTATGCCTAAGGTAGTGTCCAGTGTGGCCCTTAACCAAACAATTCATTTGCCTGCCTTTTATCCAAACCCACAGAATAAGGGTGAGAGAATTCTGCATTCTTTGGACATTCACAGACCGCTACGCTTCTTCTTGGACAGAACCAAAGCTTTCAGAAAGACTGAACAACGTCTAGTGGCATATGCTGCAGGATCACAGGGAAAGCCTATCTCAAAGCAGACTATTTAAAAGTGGATAGGCCACTGCATTCGTTTCTGCTATTCATAGTATGGCAAATGAGTGCCTAAGGGCATTAGGCCACATTCAACCAGAGCAGCAGCCACTTCAGCAGCCTTCCTCAGAGGAGTAACAACCAAAGATATCTTAGAGGCTGCAACTTGGAGTTCAGTGCATACTTTTACAAAGCACTATCACCTACAACTCTACTCTAAATCCAGGGCAGGATTTGCCACTGCAGTTCTGTAGGGCCTGATAGCCTCGTCTAATCCTATTTAGCACCAGCCTCCTAACCTTAGCTTTGGGATTCAACCCAATTGTAATGACTGCAACAGTGAAACACGCTGAACATAGTGCAGTTGTGTACCTACCATAAATGTAGATGTTCGAGTGTATTCACTGTTGCAGTCCAGGTTACCCTCCCACCATCCCCCCTTTCCTTTGCTGGGACTTGTCTGAAGAAAATGGCGTCGGCTGAATCTTTTATACCCCTGGCGCACTGATGTCAGGGAGGAGGCGACAGCAACTGATGCCGGACCTAGACTTTGGAATTCAGGCAGACTGCGGGTAGCTTGCCAGCAGGATAACCCAATTGTAATGACTGCAACAATAAATACACTCTAACATCTACATTTATGGTAGGTACACAACTGTACTTAGTGTTTCACTGTTGCAGTCATCACATTTGGGTTATCTGCTTGCAGTAGCCCTTAGTTGGACAGATTATCAAAGTCTTGGGTCCTGTGTTGGTTGCTGTCTCATCTTCCATGACGTCAGGTACTCAAGGGTATAAAGCATGCACCCGATGCCATTACATCAGTCTTTCTTGTCGTGTGGTGCCCGAAGCAGAAGCAGTTCGCAAGTGCCAGTCGGCTGACTCCTGAACGTTTCGTTTTCGAGTTTCAGAACCAAAGTCTTAAACTAAAGCTAAGTACCCCATTGGGGAAACTTTTTCTTGCTCTAAACCGATGTCAGTAAAAGTTAATTGTATTTCTTGTGGAAAGCAAATACCTCAAGATTTTCATTCGTACTGTATTCCTTGCCTAGGCCCTGACCACGACGTACTTTGCTGTCGGTTTTGTGCCTTATTTAAACAAACTATTCATCGTCTGTATATTTACACTTCTAAATATTTTGGTACTCTGTTCAATTATCCAGATACGTCTTTGGTAATCCACTTGACTACCGACATTCCGAAAAAAAAGCAAAGATAAAGACAGAGACAGGCCGCCTAGGTCCAAAGCTGCCGATGATGCTTCTCCTATGCTAGTCACCAGTTAGCTGGTACATAGACGCTTTTGCAGCCACTTATACCCGCTACTTCAGATTCACAGGCCTCTGCTGAGACCCATTCGGAGTCCGGTAGGCTGCGAGATGCTTCAACTGTGTAACCTGCGGATGTCTCTACCTTGGATGGGTTCAGAGCCACTGTGCAGGCACCGACTTGAGGGTGTATTCAGGCCTACTGAATTGCATATTAAACCAATGCCATCTTCTTCTCCAAGGCCTAAAACTTGATCCATGCCTAGAAAACCAATGCCCAGACCGCATGGTCAGGCCTGTATGCCTAAAAAACAAATATTGGCTGAAAACCTTATTAGTTTAATCAGGGGAAGCCAACCTTCCCCCTCTAAGAGAACTAGGACTAAATTTGCTTATGATACTTCTGATCAAGATTCTGAAATTTGTTTCCTCTGATGACCAGGATTTACCCTCATCTATCTATGAGGATTCTGATGCAGAGTACTCCATTTCCTGTGCTTCCCCTCCAGAGGATTTCTCTTTTGGTGAAACCTTGCATACTCTTTGGGAGCATTTTCACTGAGAAAGCCAGGATTACTCTGATTCTAAAAAGAGGCTTAGGGATTTCTTACTCCTGACCCCAACACAGGCTTTTAGCTATCCCCCCTGTACTGGATATTGTTGATGCCTTTTCAGAATCTAGCTTGGCCTGACTCTACCTCCTGCTCTCAGAAAACCTGATGGGTATTACAGGGTTCCTGACTCTCATAAGTTCCTTTTTAAAAATCCTACTGGGGATCCTGAGACCATTTCGCAGGGACCCAAGGGCATTAAGGCTACTACTGCCAAAAATCCTACCCCCTCTCAGGGCTCTGGATAGATGGGGTAAGAAGGTGTACACTTATGCAACCTTGGCCGTTAGGGCCTTAAACTGCCATTTTCATATATTAAAGTATCAGCAGCATATTACTGGATTGCTCAAACAGAAAATGATGTTGATTCCTGACTGTGCTGAAAATAAGGATTTACAGGATTTAATGCATTCTGCTGAACGAGTTGGAAAACATACTGTGCAATTGTGGTTTTGATTCACTAGAGGCATCTTGCAGGGCTGCTGTCACTGGGTCTGTACTTAGAAGGCATGCTTGGCTTAAGGAGCAATCTTTGCCAGGTCATGTTAAAGCTAAATTGCTGGATGTTCCCTTAAATCATGACCGCCTGTTTGGCAACAAAGCAGTAGTAGTACTTAAAAAGATGGAGGAAAAAGCTAAATCTATGCAAACTTAAAATTTCCTACAATTACAGCCTCCAAGATTTTAGTAGGCATTGGCCCTCTAAGAAGTGGTCCTTTCCTGCCTCTTCCAGGCCTTCTCTGTGCAAACCCAGAATGAGCAGAACACCCAGGCTTCAGTCCCAAGGTACGCACAGGACTAAGCAGTGGGGGGGGGGGCTTCCGCTTCCAAACCAGGGAGTTGTAAGATTCCCCCCACTATGGTAAACTGTCTCAATGGCTAACTTTAAAACCTCCAAGCCCTTCACGACTGACTGCTCCTTTAGGGGGAAAGATTGCTCTGCAGGCAAAAAACTGGAACTCATTACCCAGGGCAAATGGGTTTTAAATACAGTATCCCAAGGATACAGATTTCACTTCCACATGTTTACCAACCCCAAATGGTTGGCCAGCTCTACCCCCAAATCAGTGGGCAGAGGCTCAAAAGCAAGTACTCTCTCAAGTACAAGGGCTATTTAAACTGTACTAGAAGAGGAAAAGGGGCAAGGTTTCTACTCTACTTTTCCTGGTACCCAGAAAAGACAACTCATGGCATCTTATCAAGGACCTTTCTATCCTAAACACCTTTTTGGTGCTAGGCAAGGATGCCTGGTTGGCAACACTGGATTTAAAGAAGGCCTACCTGCACACCCCAATCAGGGAATCTTGCAGAAGATACCTATGCTTCAAAGCAGGCTACATGCACTGTCAGTTCCCTGCACTGCCCTTTGGCTTATCTACTGTAACTAGCTCCAGTGATTGCATTTTGCAAGCAAAGAAATATTCAAATATACCCATACCTGGGCAATTGTCTAATTCAGGCCGAAAGCCAGGACATACTTTTAAATCATCTGGCATTTGTACAAAAGGTGTTAACTTGTCTGAGGTACACCGTAAACGAAAATAAATCACATCTAGTACCCTGTCAACAAATTATATTCCTGGGAGCAAGCTTGAACACAGCTTCCCTCACGCCAGAGAAACATTAATTTGACAGCTTACTTCAAACTAATGGCCACAAAAACCGTGCTAACTGCAAGCGTTGGGGTTCATGGCCTCCTGCATTCTCCTAATTCCATATGCAAGACTGTATATGAGGAAAATACAGTGGTATTTCAAAAGCCTATGGTGTCAACATTCTCAGGATCTAGAAGCAATGATCCCTATCATACTTTGCCTACAGTTAGTTTCTTTGGTGGGCAGAGGCCTGCCACCAAAACAAGGGACTACAATTCTTTGTACCCCCTGCCACCCAAACCCTAACCGACGCATGAGAATATGCATGGGTGGGGGCTCACCTGGCAGGGAATTGCATTCAGGGCAAATGGAACCCAAATCAAATGCACCTGCGGTTTACTATCAAAATTTTGAACCGTACTCTGTCGACTGTGCTATCGTTGAACACGGAAGTTCGAAAACAGTAATATCGATGTCAGAAAAACAATCTAGGAACTGGTTTTAACATGGGTCGAGGTAGGTGTTTAGTATTCCGAACTACAAACATTTCCCCTACCTCGACCCATGTTAAAACCCGTTCCTAGATTGCTTTTTTGACATCGATATTACAGTTTTCGAACATCCGTGTTCGACGATAGTACAGTCGATGGAGTATGGTTTGAAATTTTGATAGTAAACCACACCTGCATATCAATCAAAAAGAATTGTTAGCTGTACAGAATGCTGTGACAGCCTTCAAGGACCACATTCTTCCAGGACAATTAATGTTAGACTGACAATACCACTGTTATGTGGTACATAAACAAGTGGGGGGGGGGTACCCGTTCATACCCCCTCTGCAGACTAGCCATGGCTCTGTGGAACACAGCCTTGAGCTACCAAGTACATCTACATGCTCAATTCCTGACAGGAAAGCTAAATTGGCAGACTAAGCAGAAACCTCCTGGACCCATACGAGTGGAAACTGGAACCAAAGACTTTCAACATGTTGATAAATGAGGGAGCCCAGATATAGACCTGTTTGCCTCCCCCCAGAACTACCAATTGGACAAATTCTGCACAAGACTCCCCACAAACAAGCTTGGAAAGTGGATGCCTTGTCCTTAAACTGGAAAAATCTGAGTTTGCCTTTCCTCCTCTGCCTCTCCTCTCCAAAGTACTACTAAAGATCAAACAGGGCAAACCAAGGACGATACTGATTACACCATACCGGCCACGCCAACAGTGGTACCCCCTCTTATGCAGTGCGTCACTGCTTGCACCTGCCTCAGACTCCTACCCTGCTGTCCCAGCAGGAGGGCCAGATTCTGCATCCTCCGCTATAAACCCTGAACCTGGCAGCCTGGCTAATTACCTGATTTCTCCGTCACCATCCCTCAGTAAACAAGTGTTGGATGTCATTCTGGAGGCAAGGAGGCCTAGTACTAGAAAATATTATGCTGAAAAATGTCAGATTCTTCTCCTGGAACCAAACTTAAGGGATGGGCACAGCAGCGCCCAATTTACCTTGTATTCTTCAATACTTAACTGAGATGCTTCACAAGGGCCTTTCCTTTTCCTCCATCAAAGTTCATGCCTCAGCCATTTCACCTTATTACAGCACAGAACCACCCCTCTTCTCTCATCCACTGCTCAAAGCCATTCCTCAGAGGGGCCAAAAACTTAAGACCACCCAGGAGAACCCCAACTCCAGTCTGGGACCTTAACTTTGTATTGGAAAAACTCACTCTACCTCATTTTGAACCAGCTGCAAGTGCAGACTTTAAATTCCTTTCTTGGAAAACTGCCTTCCTTTTAGCATTCACTTCAGCAAGAAGGGCATCGGAATTACAGGCCCTTATGGCAGTGGAGCCTTTCATCATCTTTCATGTGGACAGGGTGTCCCTCAGGACCAGTCCCTCCTTCATGCCCAAGGTAGTATCCAGTGCAGCTTTTAATCAGTCAATTCATTTGCCAACCTTCTTTTCTAATCCACAGAATAAAGGGGAACGGATACTGCACTCCTTAGATGTGCATAGACCACTTAGATTTTACTTGGATAGGACTATTCCTCAAAGGAATTCTGAACAGCTGCTGGTGGCATTTGCTGCTGGGGCAGAGGGGAAGACCATTTCCAAGCAAACCATTTCTAAATGGATAGGCCATTACATTCATTTCTGCTATAAGCACCATGGAAAACCTATCCCACAGGGGTCAAGACCACACTCAACCAGTGCTGCATCTACCTCCACAGCCTTTCTCAGAGGTGTCCCTGCCAGGGACGTCCTAGAAGCTGCTACCTGGAGTACTTTCACCAAGCATTACCATTTGCCAGTTTTCTCTAAATCCAGAGCAGGTTTTGCCACTGCAGTCTTGCAGGGCCTTATAGCTGGTCCTAATGCTATCTAAATTCCTCCTCCCATCCTTAGCTTTGGGAATCTACCCAAATGTGATGACTGCAACAGTGAAACACGAAGAACATAGTACAGTTATGTGCACTTAACATAAATGTAGATGTTCAAGTGTATTCACTGTTGCAGTCCTGGTTACCCTCCTTCCAGCCCCCTGACTTCTATTGATTTTACCTCTATTCTTGTTTACTATGCTTAAAGCTTTTTGGTATATTTGTTTTTTGTTGGAGGTGTAACCTTGTATATAATTGTTTCCCATTATGAGGGCACCTGATATCTGGAGCAAGAAAAACTGATGTAAAGGCATTGGCTGCACGCTTTATACCCCTGACTACCTGACGTCATGGAAGATGAGACCGCAACCAACGCAGGACCGAAGACTTTGATATTCTGGCCGACTGAGGGCTACTGCAAGCAGATAACCCAAATGTGATGACTGCAACAGTGAATACACTCTAACATCTACATTTATGGTAAGTGTACACAGCTGTACTTTACTTTTACCTTCTTTCCCAATTCTCTGTAAAACTGTTTAGGTCCTCAGATTGTTTTTGTACTTTTCCTTTATATTTGTCTACATATCTTCTAAGTTTTTCTGCCTGTGCTGAGATTTTCAGTTTATTTTTGATAGTGCATGATAGATCCTGATCTGTTCTAATACTGCGCATTGCTTTTATCACGTCTGTTTGGGTATTTTTATTCATTTGTTCCCTCTTCTATACTCTTCTAATAGTGACAGTTCTTGTCTTAGTTGCTTTATAGTTTTCCCTATTCGATACTTCTCCGATGGCATTTGAGTTCTCCCTTTCTCTCCCTCAATAACCTATGTTATTGTGGTAGAACTATCAGTTATTAATTTAACTGCACAGTAATGTATCTTGTTTACTTCTGTTGTATCACATGAATCTTTATGGACAGTCCTAATTAATGTGTTCATGTGTTTTCAGAGTTCGGACTTTTTGGGTTTTATTGACTTTCTGCAGTCTTTCTTTCATTGATCTTAATATGTCTGTCTCTCAAGTCAAGCAACTCTTCTCTTATCTTGTTTTCTTCTAAACTGAGGGCACATTTCTTGTTTTCAGTTTCCTGCGGGCATCCTATAGGAAGTTCTGTTGCATCTTCCTGTGGCACATTCTCTTCAATTTCATCCTGTGCCATCCGTTGCTCTGTCATATGAGAACTCACTGGCCTATCACTCCTCAACATTTACTGTCAGAGTTTCCACAGTTTCCTCCTCCTTCCCTTGCTGTCCAGCTTCAAATGAATGTTTACACTGGTTTTCTGTGGAAGGCTCCAAAATATCTTCATACGTCACCTGACCAATTTCTTTCCATTCCACTGGTTTCCCCTTAATTTTGAGTTCTATTGCTCTGTCCTGTTGTGGTGCTTTTTGAATTAGATTTTCTACACTGAATCCTTCACTTTGGAGGTACTTCATGACCTCTGTTTCTATTTCTTTAACTTCTCCATTACTGATCTCCTTTTCCACTTTTCCTCTTTGCCGTCTTATTTTTTTTGAATTGTAAAGTTTTCCATGTCCGTATTCCGTTGCCTGTATTTTTCGTATAGGTTCATAGGTGTCTACCTTGGCTAATGGCCCTGGAGCCTTTACAAGCCTAGCCATTAGGATTTACCCTGGCATCGTGCCACCTGACCTTGGTTCCCAATGCCTCTGGAGTGATCGCCAGGTGAATTTTCTATTTCCCATCCAGTCATCAAGATCTCTCTTGAAGATGGCCAGAGAAGTGCTCTGCTTGACATGTATGGGAAGTCTTTTCCATAGCATGGGGAGTCTCCGGGTTATGAACCTGTTCCTCCAGTGGGGTGGGAGGGATGTGGATTTCCAAGGTGATTAGTTTGTGGGCGGATCTAACATGGAAGGAGTTGACTATTGGTACAGAGCAATGGTCACCCATGTTAGTAATTACCAGGTCAAGGATGTTGCATCGTCTAGTGGGGGTAAGAATGAGCTGGTCCAGCGCATTGGAATTAATGAATTCCAGGAAACGGGCAAGTGTATTGGTGCATGAGTAGTTTTCTTAGTTAATGGAAGGGTAGTTGAAATCGCCCAGTATGAGTGTGTTAGGTTGGACTCCAGCATTTTCCAGGGTGCTTAGTAACGTGGAGTGCGAGTTTTGGGTCATGGTTGGGGACCTATAGCAGGCTATGACCTGAATCGCTGTCTTACCCAGTGTTAGCTGCACCTGAAGCATCTCTGATGTGCTATGTTGGGCTACCAGTCTGGAGGTTTGTGCATCCTTTATGAATACGGAAACACCACCACCTTTGGAGCTTTGGTCCAAGTTCTGGGGCCGAAAGGTATGGAATGAGTTATAGCCTGGTAGTGCAGAGATGCTATCTGCTGCCTTAAACCAGGTATCTATTACAGCACAAATGTCAATGTTCGCCATTTTAAGGAGTGGTTCGAGTGAGTGCATTTTGAGATTTAGACTTATAGCGTTGAGCAACATGACCAGTAGATTGCATTTGTTTGTAGCTATTAAGGTGGTAATTTGGCCTTTGGAACACTGCCCAAAAAAGACACTATTGGGGTGGCAAGAGCCTTGGCCAGTATCCGGAAGCCCATGGGTGACAGATGCAGGCCATCTCTGGCAAAGCATCTAGGTCTGTCAATCATGTCATCCCAGGCAGACAGTTACTGGATCCCCTTAGAATGACACCAGAAACTTAGCCATTTGTTGAAATCAATCATTTTCTGCTTGTACTGTGGTATTATTCGAATATCTTTGGTTCTCCTCTTTGTATTGATTAGATGTTCTTCGTGTTTCACTGTTGCAGTCATTACATTTGGGGTAATCTGCTGGCAGGTTGCCCTCAGTTGGCCTAAATAAAGTCTTGGGTCCTGTGTCGGTTGCTGTCTCCTCTTCCATGAAGTCAGGGGTATAACACATGCAGCCGACGCCATTTTCTTCAGTCTTTCTTGCCGCGTGGTGCCCAAAGCAGTAGTAGTTTGCAAGTGCCGGTTGGCCGACTGCTGAAATTTTCGTTTGAGTTTCAGAATCTAAGTCTTCAAACTAAAGCTAAGTACCTTGTTGGGGAAACTTTTTCTTGCTCCTTACCAGTGTCAGTAAAAGTTAATAATTGTATTGTGGGAAGCAAATACCTCATAAGGATTTTCATTTGTACTGTATTCCTTGCCTAGGCCTTGACCACCATGTGCCTTGCTGTCGGTTTTGTGCTAAGTTTAACCAACGCACTATTAAGCATCGGTATATTTTTGCTTCTAAATACTTTGGTTCAAGATTTAACTACCCTGAAATGTTGTCGGTTAGCAATCCGACTACCAGAATTCACAAAAACGCAAAGAAAAAGACATACCGTTGAGGTACAAAACCGATGATGAAGCTTCTCCTAAGCCAGTTGCCGGTTCGTCGGTACTCAGTGAGGTGCTTTCACAGCCCCTGATGCTCGCTACTTTGAGTCGCAGTCCTCAACTGAGACCCATTCGGAGTCCGGTATGCAGCGAGATTTTTCATGTATTGAACCCGCAGATGCCTCTCCCTTGGATGGGTTCAGAGCCACTGAGCAGGCACCGGCTTCTGAGAGTGTGTTCAGGCCTAAAGATGTGTATATTAAACCAACGCCATCATCAAAAACAAAGCCAAAACCAACTACTATGTCTAAAAAACCAACGCATGAGCCACATGCTCAGGCCCCTATGCCTAAAAAACAAATTATCAAAATGGCTGAGGATTTAATTACCTTGATCAGGGGTTCCTAACGCCCTCCTGCTAAGAGGCCTAGACAAGGCACTGATTATGAATCTTCAGATCAGGTTCCATTTCTTCTGATCAGGAATTTTCTGTCCCCCCCATATGAGGACTCTGATGCAGAAGAATCCATCCCTTCTGCTTCTCCTGCTGAGGATTTTTCTTTTGGAGAGACTTTGCATACCTTAAGGGAACATTTTCATTGGAAGAGTCAGGACTTTTCAGAATCCAAAAAGAGCTTGGGGATTTTCTTCTTCCTCAGCATAGGCCTTTGGCTATACCTCCGGTTTTAGACATTGTTGATGTTTTCTCAAAATCCAGCATGGCTCCTGATTCCCTGCCTCCGGCTCCTAGTAAGTAAGACAGATATTACAAGGTTCCTGACTCTCACAAGTTTCTTTTCAGAAATCCTACTGCTGACCCTGAAACTATTTCTCAGGGTCCCAAGGGTGTTAAGGCTACTACAGCTAAAACTCCTACCCCTTCTGATAGAGACTCCAGGGCGCTGGATAGATTGGTCAAGAAGGTTTATACATCTGCAACCCTGGCAATCAGGGCTTTAAACTGTCAATTTCATATGCTTAAATATCAACAGCATGTCATGGGCTTACTGAAACAGAAAATTATGTTTATTTCTGATTGTGTGGAAAATAGTTACAAGATTTATTGCATTCAGCTGAACAAGTTGGAAAGCATACTTTGCAATGTGGTTTTGATTCCTTGGAGGCCTCTTGCAGGGCCACCGTAACTGGATCTGTGATAAGAAGGCATGCTTGGCTCAAGGAGCAAAATCTGCCTGATCATGTTAAAGCTAAATTGTTGTATGCTCCTTTACAGCAGGACAGTCTGTTTGCTAATAAGGCAGAAGAAGTTTTAAAAAAGATGGAAGACAAAGCTAAACTATGCAAACTGTAAAATATTTCTTGCAAGTGCAGCCACCCAGGTTCAGTAGGCACTGGCCTACTAAGAATTGGTCCTTTTTAGTACCCAACAGAGCCGCTCAGGGCAAACTCAGACACTCCAAAGCCTCCAGGTTTCAGTCACAAGGATCTTACAGGACAAAACAATGGGGTGCTTCCACCTCCAAATCTGGAAGTAGCAAAGCACCACCCTACGGTAAACAGTCTCTGACTTTCCTCCGCCATTTCCAAGCACTTATCTTTTGGCAGCCCCTTTTGGGGGGGGGGGGGGGCGGGGACTAGCACTTCATGCTCAAAATTGGCGTCTAATTACCCAGGACAAGTGGGCCTTAAATATAGTATCCCAGGGGTACAGATTTCATTTCCACACATTGCCAATTACAAACGGATGGCCAGACTTGCCCCCAAATCAGTGGGCAGAGGCCCAGAAACAAGTCATAAACAACTCTGATCCAAAGAATCCACCGACTGGTAAACAGAGGCCAAATAACAAAGCAAGACTTTTAATCCTTTTTATTCTAGCGCTTTGGTGATGTCCTTCAAGGATGCATCTGCAGTCATCACATATGGGTTGTCCTGCCTCAGGCAGCCCTTCGGTCGGCCGGATTCCAAAGTCTGGGTCCGGCGTCAGCTGATGTCGCCCCTTCCCCGACGTCAGAGCGCCTGGGGTATAAAAGCATCAGCCGACGCCATCTTCCCCAGTCTTTCTTGCCGCATGGTGCCCGAAGCAGAAGCAGTTCGCAAGTGCCGGTCGGCCAGCTCCTGTAATTCAGCTAAACCGAAGACTTCAAAAGCTAAGTACCCCGTTGGGGACTCTTTCTTGTCTCAGCCGATGTCAGATAAAATTAATAATTGCTTAACTTGTGGGAAACAAATGCCTCATAAGAATTTCCACTCTTACTGCCTACCTTGCCTAGGCCCAGACCACGACCTCTTGGCCTGTTCCGTCTGTGCTTCCTTCAACCGACGCACTCGTAAGACGTTGGTCGGAGTTTGCAGAGGAATTTTTTGGAGCTAGTTTTGCTTGCAAAATGTCGTCGGAGACTCCGACTTCACATTTAATGAAGAAACGCAAGGACAAGGACCGACACCCGCAGTCTGCGGTTTTGGCTGAAACAGCGGCCAGGCCTACCGCGAGCGTCTCGGTTTCGGCTGAAACAGAGTCCTTGGTACTACCGTCCACCGAAACCGCACAACCGACAACCTCTGCCCCGGAGGCCACTACTGTCTCGGTTGTTGAATCTCCTTTGGAATCTGGTGTCCAGGAACCTTCCGACACCAGTCCCTTAGACAAAACTACACCAGCACGTGGTGCAGCCAGGCCTCCTGCATCCATGTCTATTAAGGCATTCTCTAGGGCTAAAGCTGCTAAACACTCAAAATCTATGCCTCCCAGGGTTATCCCTCAGGGACCCACTACAGGTTCTCGGATCCTTAGTCTAGCAGAGGACCTTATTTCATTAATTAGGGGCTCTCAGCCTCATCCGGACAGGGGCTCTCAACCTTCTACAGCAAAAAGGCCCAGGGTTGAGCCCTCTGATCCCCTCTCCTCAGATGAGGCCTCTGCTGGCTCTGCCCTCTCGGACTACCAGGAGGAGGCTTTTTTGGCCTACGAGGATTCAGATGCAGAGGAATCTATCCCTTCGGCCTCCCCTCCTGAAGAACTGTCCTTTGGGGAAACTTTGCACACTATGAGGGAGCATTTCCAATGGCAGGGCCAGGAATTCTCTGATTCCAGGAAGAGATTAAGGACCTTCTTGCATTTGCCTCAGCATAGACCTTTGGCTATTCCCCCTGTTTTGAATGTCATTGATGATGTGTACTCTGAATCTAGCACAACCCCTGACACTCTCCCTCCGGCTCCTGCCAAACCTGATAGGTACTACAGGGTCCCGGAATCTCATCTTTTCCTTTACAAGGCCCACTGTGCTGATCCAAAAGCTATTTCCCAGGGCCCTAAAGGGGTTACAGCTGCCACTGCAAAAAATCCACTCCCTTCTGAAAGGGAGTCCAGGGCTTTAGAGCGATGGGGTAAAAAAGTGTATACTTCTGCTACCCTTGCTATGAGGGCTTTAAACTGTCAATTATATATGATACAGTACCAAGAATATTTGTTAGATGAATTGCATAAAAAGCTGTCTTCACCTGAACCCCTAGATCGCAAATCACTTCAGGATCTGGTACATAACTCTCAACAGGTTAGCAACCATTTTTTGCAGTGTGGTTATGATGCATTGGAAGCTTCATGTAGGTCAGCTATGACAGGTGCAGTTATACGTAGGCATGCTTGGGTGAAGGAACAATCTCTGCCAGACCATGTTAAAGCAAAGCTTCTGGATGCTCCACTGGAAAAGCAAAAGTTATTTGGCTCCACTGCTCAGGAGGTCTTAAAGAAATTTGAAGAAAAGGCAAAATCTGTACAAACAGTCAAAGATTTTATGCAGGTCCAACCACCAAGATTCAGCAGAAATTGGCCTTCCAAGAACTGGTCCTTTCCAGACGCAGATTTCAGAGAGGCAAGAACAGGCATGCCAGAGGTAGAAGGCAAGCTAGAGGCTCCTACAGAGGACGTCAATGGCAGTATCCCAACCAGAGAGGTAGTGCAGGGCCTACAACTGCTGCAAAAGGACAGACTCAATGACTTTACCTTGACACCGCCAACCAGGGCTCAATTGGAAGCACTTTTGGGCGGAAAGCTTTCCTTATTTTCAGAAAATTGGCACATTATTACAAGGGACAAATGGACACTACAAATAATAGACAAAGGATACAGGTTCCATTTCCACACATTACCGAAAAGAAAAGGCATACCAGACCTGCCACCAAATCAAAGGGCAGAGGCTTTGAAACAAATCTCCAACTTAATGAAAATGAAAGCAATAGAAAAGGTTCCTCTCGCAGAACAAGGCCAAGGATTTTATTCCAGACTCTTCCTTGTTCCAAGAAAAGAAAAGCAATGGAGGCCTATTCTCGACTTGTCCGCACTAAATACTTATCTCATTGTGCCAAAATTCAAAATGCTGACTCTACAGCAACTCCTTCCTATGCTGGGCAAGGGGTCTTGGCTGGTAACTCTGGACCTCAAGGAGGCATACCTGCATGTCCCCATCAGACAAAGCTGCAGAAGACACCTCAGATTTCTTGCAGGTTCAGAGCATTATCAATTCTCAGCATTGCCCTTTGGCTTATCTACTGCGCCCAGAGTATTCACGAAATGCCTGGCATCAGTAATTGCACACTGCAGACTTCAGGGGATGCAAATATACCCGTATCTGGATGACTGCCTTATACAAGCGGACAGCCAACAAATTTTGGTAAAACACTTGAATTATGCCATCTATCTTCTTCAGGCCTTGGGATATACAGTCAGCATTCACAAGTCAAGACTTGTACCATCCCAAATAATAACTTTTCTGGGTGCGGATCTAGACACAACCACCCAAATGGCTTTCCTCACAAGAAAAACAAAACCAACTACCGGATTACTTCAAAAACCTGTCAAGACAAACTCAGCTGACTGCAAGGAAAATCCTGCAGGCCCTGGGTTACATGGCTTCTTGCATTCTTCTGATTCCTCAAGCAAGGCTACATATGAGGAAACTCCAATGGTACCCAAGGAGTTTATGGACTCAGCACAGTCACAGCTTGGAAACTTTGATACCACTCATCCCATGCCTTCAGAGGGAATTTCTGTGGTGGGCTCAAGCAAGCCAGTCAAACAGGGGTTTGCCCTTCAGCAAACCAATAGCCAGCCAAACCATTACAACGGACGCTTCAGACCACGGATGGGGAGCACATGGAAGGAAGATGCATTCAAGGACTATGGTCACAAAAAGAGCTACGCATGCACATAAACCAAAAGGAAATGCTGGCAGTGATACATGCAATCGTGGCCTTCAAGTTATTTCTACATCAAGGCCACCTGCTAATAAGGACAGACAACACTACAGTTATGTGGTACATAAACAAGCAAGGAGGCACCCATTCCTACCCTCTTTGCAGACTGGCAATGAATCTATGGGAACTTTCCCTGACTCTCAATATACAGCTGCAATCCCAGTTTCTACCAGGAAAGGACAATATACTGGCGGACAGCTTAAGCAGGAACATCATGGATGCACACGAATGGATGCTGCACCCAGACATCTTCCATCAGATAACACAATCCTGGGGGAGACCGGACATAGACCTCTTTGCCTCCCCACACAATCATCAGCTGGATATATTCTGCACAAGGACATACCACCCACAAGCATGGAAAGTGGACGCCCTCTCAGCTGGAGAGATCTAACAGTGTATGCATTCCCACCTCTTCCATTAATGACCAAGGTCTTACTGAAGATCAGGGCAGAGCAGCCAAGAGTGATTCTGATAGCTCCGGACTGGCCAAGACAGCACTGGTACCCATTGCTAAAGAGCATGTCACGGACAAAACCATGGCTTCTGCCACAATGGCAGTTTCTCCTGACACAGCACAATTACAAAACTCTGCATTCCAACCTGAAAACATTACAGCTAGCTGCCTGGAAAATACCTTGACTCATCACCAGGATAAGCTATCCAAGAGAGTGAAGGAGATATCATCATGGAAGCTCGCAGGCCTTCCACACGAAAGGCATACTCAGCAAAATGGAAAAGATTTCACACCTGGAACACCTCAAAGGGCCTAGATGCAACAGTTATGAACATGGCGCCTGGAATATTTAGCAGAAATGCTCCACAATGGCCTGTCTTACTCTACCATTAAAATTCATGCTTCAGCAATTTCAGCAGAGTACAACACTGATCCTCCTGTCTTCTCTCATCCTCTGCTAAGACAGTTTCTAAGAGGAATTAAAAACATCAATCCTCCAAGGAAACCAGCACTGCCTACTTGGGACCTTAACTTCGTGTTGGAAAAACTAGCACTGCCTCCCTTTGAACCAGCAGCATCTGCAGAACTACAGTTCCTCTCATGGAAGACTGCTTTCCTTCTGGCCATAACCTCAGCAAGAAGAGTATCTGAGTTACAGGCCCTCATGGCAGTACAGCCATTTCTTATTTTTCATCAAGACAGAGTCTCATTGAGAACCAATCCTTCATTTATGCCAAAGGTGGTATCTAGGGTCTCATTAAACCAAGCTATTCACCTGCCTACCTTCTTTCCAAATCCACAAAACAAAGGGGAAAAGCTTCTGCACACCCTGGACATACACAGACAGTTGCGCTACTACTTGGACAGAATAAAAATTACAGAAAAACTGACCAGGTGTTTGTAGCATATGCTGCTGGTGCACAAGGAAAAGCAATTTCAAAACAGACAATTTCAAAATGGATAGGAAATTGCATTCGTTTCTGTTGCTCCTTTCATGGATAAACTGTGCCAGCTAACATTAGACCTCATTCGACCAGAGCCACAGCCACCTCCACAGCCTTCTTAAGAGGGGTGGCTACCAAGGACATTTTAGAAGCTGCTACATGGAGCTCCGTGCATACATTTTCCAAGCATTGCAACTTACCTTTATATTCCAGATCCAGAGCAGGCTTTGCTACAGCAGTCCTGCAGGGCATTTTAGCTACACCATCCTTTACATAGATCCTCCACCCCCAGAATGGCTATGGTATTCTACCCATATGTGATGACTGCAGATGCATCCTTGAAGGACATAGTACAGTTTTGTACCTACCATAAATGTAGATGTCCGATAGGTATGCATCTGCAGTCAGGTTTACCCTCCCTCCTTCCCCTCTGTGGTATTTCTTGGGTACATTCCCCTCTCATAGCTAGCTGGGGTTATCTATTATGGTGTATTTGTTTTTTATATATGTATACTTTTTTGTGCATGTTTGGAATTTATTGCATTTCTCCAAATTTAGCCTTCCTTAGAGGGCACCTGGCATCTGGGGCAAGAAAAACTGAGGAAGATGGCATCGGCTGACGTTTTTATACCCCAGGCGCTCTGACGTCGGGGAAGGGGGCGACATCAGCCGACGCCGGACCCAGACTTTGGAATCCGGCCGACCGAAGGGCTGCCTGAGGCAGGACAACCCATATGTGATGACTGCAGATGCATACCTATCGGACATCTACATTTATGGTAGGTACAAAACTGTACTTTTCCACCTTCAAGGAATAACAAATACTCAAAGCACATACATTTATATACCACATAATTAATTATATTCAATTAATAATTAAACAATAAATTACCCCCTTAAAGTAAACCGTTCCAGTTCAACTCATTGTTTAGGCCTTTAGGCACTAATGTTTTATATTTTAAAATATAAATACTTTCCTTATACAATAATATCTGTTTCAATACATCTTCATTAATATGTAAACAATTCCACTCCCTCTAAAATTGTCTTGTAATAAATTAATATCACTATTATGCAACATTTTAAAATGTAAAGCAATCATTTTATCTTCCCTTATATTCTTTATATATTCTTTATATCCCTAAAATGCTCCATGAATCTGATGCGAAATTCACGTTTTGTTTCCCCCTATATAACTGACATGGGCACCTCATGGGCAGAAACTGAACAGGAATTACAGGACCAATGACGGTAATCCAGAAGGAGGTTACAGAACAGACTTCAAACAGGGACATAGTAACGGACATTACCATAACAAAAGGTTCAGACGTTGAGGTATGTACTGAACCAAGTTTAGTGCTGAATTTATCACAATGTAATTTAACACAAGAACTAGTGTCAGTATTGAATTTGTGGCTTAAGTTTGTGCCTACTGTGTTACCTAGAGGGCATATAGTTTAGCAAGAAATTTATACACAAATTGTATTTAAAATATTTTGCTATGCATTCAAAAAATAACGTGAGCAACAACTCTTTGCTTTGTGAATCGCAGGGTTTTTTTCCTGCCGCACAAGGTGAACCCCCCCCCCCCCGAGGCACGGGAGGGGGGGGTAACTCAGGGAGACGTCGCCCCAGAGGCAGAGGGGCCCACTGCAATTCCGGAGACCGCGATTCCTTCCGTGGCTCTCCATACTCTCATTCCTGAGGGTGTCCCCGACTGCACTTATCCGGATACAGTCTGGGGTCGAATCTCCTTATATCCAGAAGCCTGGGAGAGCATTACCCAGGGCCAATGGGTATTAAGGATAATTTCCGGAGCTTACCTCATTCCATTCTCTTCAGTACCCCCGCCAATCAGAAAAATCCCAGACGTTCCACCCAGTCAAAGGGATCAAGCAGCCTCAGAGGTGTCTCAGCTGCTAGAAAAAGGAGTCATCCAACGAGTCCCCTCAGAACAAATCGGATTAGGGACTTGCTAAAGATTCTTTTTGGTGCCGAAAAGAACAGGGGACCTGAGACCCATACTAGATCTCAGTCAACTCAACAATTACATACACAAGTCGAAGTTCCGTATGGTCACACTACAATCAATTCTCCCATTGTTGGGAGAGGCAGTATGGATGTGCTCCATCCATCTCAAGGATGCTTACTACCACATCAAAATGGGCAGAACATCCAGGAGTCACCTACACTTCCGGCTGGGAGCCAGTCACTTCCAGTTTCGAGCCCTGCCCTTTAGTCTCACCACAGCCCCCAGGGTGTTCACCAAATGTATGGCAGTGGTGTCGGCTCACTTGAGACATCAGGGAATCCAGGTGTTTCCGTAGTTGGACGACTGG
Source organism: Protopterus annectens (assembly GCF_019279795.1). Lineage (NCBI taxonomy): Eukaryota > Metazoa > Chordata > Ceratodontiformes > Protopteridae > Protopterus > Protopterus annectens. The sequence goes on along the minus strand of NC_056738.1, from coordinate 87,145,676 downwards.
CTCCTTACCGCCCCCACCAGGCATCAACTAGTTCAGACCAGGGACGCTACCATTGGTCTGTTACCAACTGGGCATAACAATAATCTGAGAAAAATCTGCCTTATTGCCCTCACAGCGTGTCACCTTTATAGGAGCAGAGTTGGACACCATTCGAATGCGAACATTCTTACCACAAGAAAGGATCACAGTATTGCAACAACAAATACACATGCTGCAGCCCCTGAGACAAGCGAAGGCAAGACTGGTTCTACAACTCCTAGGGACCATGGCGGTAACTATCATGTTGGTCCCTCTAGCGAGATTACACATGAGACTTCTTGAATGGCTCCTCTTTGTCCAATGGTGTCTCCAAAGACTCCCACTATCTCATCCCATCTTACTCAGACAGGTGCAAGCATGACCTCGGTTGGTGGCTGTGCACCAGCAATTTGAATGGGGGAAAGCCCTTCGTTCCTCCCGTCCCTGTTGCCATGGTGATCACGGATGCCTCCCAGATGGGGTGGGGGGGGCATTATCTCAGCAGGACAGTCCAAGGCACGTGGCAGGAACACGAGATACATTTGCATATAAACTTCCTGGAGATGAGAGCAGTGCTTCTTGCGTTGCAGGCACTTCAGGAAGTTCTTCCTCTAGGGACTATTGCAATACACTCAAGACAACATGTCAGTAGTGTGGTATCTCAACAAGCAAGGGGGAACCCGGTCTTACCCTCTATGCAGAGAGGCTGTGCGAGTGTGGCATTGGGCAATAGCTTCCCATCGGTTTCTGGTGGCAACACGCATTCCGGGGACGTCCAACTAATAGCGGACAGGCTAAGCAGAGCAATACTTATGCCTTAAGAGTAGTCCCTGAATTGCCTGGTTGCAGAGCAAATCTTCAGTAGATGGGGTCAGCCTTGATGTGACCTTTTTGCGAGCCCTCTCAATGCGAAATGCAGCAACTACTTCACACTGATCCCCCCACAGGGGGAATCACCCAGGGACGCTCTAGTTCACGATTGGCCCTCCGGTCTGCTTTATACTTTCCCTCCGTTTCCCCTCCTCTCAAGGGGGATTCAGAAAGCGCAATCCTTGGGAAGCAGAATGATTCTGATTGCCCCACACTGGCCTCGTCAAGTATGGTTCCCCTTTCTTCAACCATACATTGTGGACACACCTTGGATTCTGGACCTCTACCAGATTTACTGACGCACATGTTGGGACAGTTCCACCCCTCTCTGAGGACACTCCGGTTGACAGCCTGGCTACTCCACTTCCATCGCTAGTCAGACGTCCTAATTTTTCACCGGAAGTGGTCCATATATTATCGTCCTCTCATAAGCCATCCACTAGAAAGATTTACTCTAGCAAATGGAAAAGGTTCTCTATCTGTGCTCGTTCTAGTGGCATTTATCCTTACACGGCTCCAATAGATTCAGTTCTGAAGTTCTTGTCTATGCTGTTCTATCAGGGGAACTCATCAGCCACTATCAAAGTTCAGCTGGTGGCGATAACTAATTTCCATGTAGCGAATGAACCTAGTCTCATGGCACACAGACTATGCTAAGCATTCCTTAAAGGTACTCTGTTGCTTTGTCCCCCAGTGTCCGAACCGGTCATGCCCTGGGATCTCAATTTTGTTCTTCAAGCCCTTACTCTACCACCATTTGAGCCTGCAGCTACCTGTGAATTAAAATTCTTGACATGGAAAACAGCATTCTTAAAAGCAGTCACTTCAGCTAGGCGGGTCTCAGAAATTCAAGCCCTCCCCATCAAACCCCCATATTTAATCTTCCATAAAGATAGGGTCTCTCTTGGACCAAACCCCTCGTTCCTTCCTAAAGTGGCTTCCATGTTTAACATGAATCAGTTCATTGAGCTGCCTGTGTTCTTATCCCACTTTTCTAACCAGGCAGAATTTAGATTTCACTAATTGGATGTACATAGACAATTACGCTTCTATCTACACCGGACAAAAGATATCCGGAAATCTGACCAACTTTTTGTCTTTTCAGAAAACCGATTGAGTTCTCCGGTATCCAAGGTCACGCTGTCTAGATGGATAGCCAGTTGGATCTCTTTCATCTATCAGGCAGGAGGTAAAAATTTGCCATTTCTAGTCAAAGCACATTCCACGCAGGCTGTTTCTACATCCACAGCCTATCGAGCTAGATTGTCAATGGATGATATATGTGCTGCAGCTACTTGGGCTTCTCACACCTTTGTTTCTCATTACAAATTGGACGTGGTCTCCAAGGGCAGATCTTCCTTTGGCTCCACAGTTCTCAGGAGTATTTTCCTATGAGCCACCCAGGATTTAGGTGCTAGGGACGCTGTCCCATGGGTAAGAATGTAGGTGAGATAGGACTACATATAACATCAAGAAGTTATGTACTCACCATAACGTTCGATGTATGTAGTCCATCTCGCCTCACATTCTTACTCTCCCACCTTCCCCCTGCCTGGAGGATTTGGAGGTTAGGTTGTCACCTGCAGAGTCCCTTTGATTAATTATTGTTTAGATGGATGTGAGATGTGTATGGAGTGCGTACGTTTTTTTGCAGCAAACTAGATCTGGAGATATGGAGCAGTGCACCATGGGATACCCTCTTAGCCCAGCCAATGAAAGACTTTGAGCTAGTAAAATCGGCCGAGTCGGAGCTGATATTCGACTCCGAACCCACGGGTAAGAATGTGAGGCGAGATGGACTACATACATCGAATGTTATGGTGAGTACATAACTTGTTTGTGAGGGTGGCAGGGATGAAGTTGATGTTGGAAATGCATAAGAACCCTTTCGGCCTGTCATTTGATGGGCTTCAGAGAGGTTTGTTTGTCTTTCGGCTTTTCCCAGTGAGGGGTCGCCACAGCGGAAACCCAGTCTACTAATGATTGGAGTAGAGTTTTACGTGCTGGCTTGCCGGGCCTAATGCACAACTTTCAACGAAGGAACGCCCGTTCATGCATGTCACCACACAGAAGACGCTCTAACTGAGAATCGAACGGGCAACGCCTGACTGAGACGGCATATATCTGGACCTCATTTTGGAGGGAAAAGAAAATGGAGGTATTTCATCAAATATTCATAGAAAATTTGTTGATGGTAATATCTGCACGCTACTAGTCACCCACCCCATGTTTTGAAGGCCTTACCCTTCGGGAAACTATTACGAATTTCAAGACTTTGTGGAGAAAAGGATTTACTGTTAAGTGAGATAGGACAGACCAGAAATATGGTTTTAAGAAGGGGGTATGATCCGGATATCATGCAGGAAGCCCGAAGTTGAATTTGGGAAGAATTGAGTTTAGGTAGTAAAGTGAAGGGTAATAACAAGTGCAATTACAATGATACATATTTTACATGAAAATGGAATGAAAAATAAGAATTTGGTGGATTCAATCTATTGTGTCAGTTTATAATATTGAAAGTGAAGTGAGGACCCTAATAAGAGTACTACTGGAAATATTTGGTGGAAGATAGGTTTTTGGCGAATATTTTGCCAAGGAAACCTTTTTTTTCTCCTATAAGAGGAGAAAAAATTGAGGGATATGGTTAGTACATGGTAAATTGTGTGCCTGTTGTAGATATACCAGGTACATCATCAGTCAGAGGAACTTTGTTGTAACAAATGCAGTATATGTACACATATTGTACATGTGTTTCATAGTATGAATGGAGTTAAGTTTGAACCCAGAGGCACCAATTCTTGTAGAAGCAAGGGAGTTTATATATGCCTTGAGGTGCCCATGTCAGTTATATTATATAGGGGAGATAAAACTTGAATTTTGCATCAAATTCATGGAGCATTTGAGGAATATAAAGAATATAAGGGAAGATAAAATGATTGCTTTACATTTTAAAATGTTGCATAATAGTGATATTACTTTATTACAAGGCACAATATTAGAAAAAAGGTGGAGACCAGATGAATAGTTTAGAAAAGATAGAACTAGAATGGATTTTTAAATTGTGTGCACATCATGAACCGGGTCTAAATCAATTTGTTAGTATTAAACCTGTCTTGGAAGGACGTGGCATAAAATAACAAAAGAAAAATTACGTCCTTATTTAATGATGGGTATTATCTATACATTTTTATATATATTTAGGCACTAATGGACATATATTTATTTTTATTGAAAGTTTTGAATTGGTTTTATAATATTTATTTATTCATATTTTATTTGGTACTACATAATTATAATGAATATTTATTATTATTCTGAATGAAATTGATAAGTATAATTACTAATTTATCATATTAGCTTGTTTACATATTATATATTGAGATTTTTATTTATTTATTTGTCATATATATATATATATATATATATATATATATATATATATATATATGTGTGTAATTTAACTTTCTATAGGAACTACATATTCTTCATAATATTACACACACATATAAGTATTTATATTTCATTTTTTGCATTTTATTTTTTGTTTTTTTGTTTTCCAACAGGAAATGTCCATATATGGAGTACTAAATGAATGTAATTAATGCCTATAAATTGAATTAGTAACCATTTAGTTGTAATTGATAATACTATATAAAGACATTTTTATTATGTATGAAATTAGATCTGATGAAACGTATCAGAGGTGTACGAGAAAGCGCTTATCCTGTTTTAACCTTATCTAAATAAATTGTGTTTGAGTTGTACGTTTTTGGTGGTCCTTCGAAGTTTTTTCTACATATTGCTGCTGCATCTACTTTTACCTAGAAGGACCTTTGGGTAAACTTTCTATTCTACTTTCGTCATATTTTCGTTAAGTTACCCTTTGGATAGAAGGCTGCCACAAAAATGGAGAATCCACAGGTTGAATTGGATTACAACCCTAGAAGAAGCAACAATTCCCGCGGATGGGATTATTCAGCTGAACAACATCTGAATCCGTTATTGGGATTGGAGCTACAAGAAACTTCAGTAATAAAAAATTCAGGTGCTGTTGAGAATATGAGTGACTTTTACACATTGAGTAGAGAACTAGAGGACAATCTTTATAAATTGCAAAGACTTTTGTGGCAAAGACGCCACATGGAGGCTTGCCTTCATTTTCATGTCATTCCACGTGGAATGAGGATTTTATGTATGCCATCTTATGGGGATAAGCATCCGGAGCTCCTCAAAGAATGGCAGAGACTTAATATTGAACTAAGCAATAAATACATGCATTTAATCATTGAGTATTTCAAACCTATAGAAGCGGAACTTAGCAATAAAATTGAAATAATGCATAATGATATCTTGGAAAAATTTAAAGGGGCAATTTTTGAAAAAAGACTGGCCAACATATACTCTCAGATCACGGCTTTCAGTGATAAATTACAACAAATTAAGTACAAAAAACTACAACGTGACTACAAAGACTTTACTATGGGCCAAGTCTTTGTTTGGCCACGTTTCAATGAGAGAGAAGGCAAACAGCCCGTTACACATCAAAATATTATGCCTTCTCAAGAATCTTTACAGCTTGTTTCCAATGAACATTGTCCTTTTAATGATTGTGCTACTCCGCTTCATGTGACCGTGAAGAGAGCGGAGACTGCTACACCTGAGAATGATTTACTTAACACTGGAACTTCGAGAGATACACCGCCCCCTAACCAGTTAGCATTTTCAGCCATGGAGAAGAGGAACATGCCTCTGGGAGCGAGACCAAAAGTAAATACAGGGAATCTTGAACATTTTTTTTTCCCTTCCCTGTGAAAACATACGCAACCTCCAGGAGCAGGTCAGGCAGTCGGGGAAGAAGAAAACGGAAAATATCGGGCGAAAATGTTCAACGAAGAAGACGTCAAAAAATCTAGCATCTCTGGTATTTAATCTTTCCAATTATACTTTGTCTTAAGCAGAACTATCTCTTTTAAATAAGGGTTTGTCATTTATACCCTCGCAAAACAGTTTGCTTCACGAACTTCTGACTGACATTAGATTATTCATTAGAAATGTAGCATTGAAGTTACTGTTTCGTGATGAACAACTAAAAGTGAATGATTGTATGTCTTCCAACAATAACTGTTTTAAGGGCAAAAGTAGCTTTATACCCATATTGTCTCCACAGCTTGAATGTTTCATAAAACTGTGTGAACATGACTTTTATGAATACTTTACTGCATCAAAGCGTAAATGTACTTTCTTTAATGTTTCTAGTGATGAATGGCATGCATTGCAGTTATGTAAAAACAGACTAATCAATATTAAGCCTGCCGATAAGGGGGGAGGGATTGTATTGATGGATACCAACATGTATAATGAGATGATGATTGATATGCTCAATGATGATTCAACTTGTATTGAGATAGATAAAGCTAAGGTTGATGAAATTATCAACAATATACATGATAATCTTTATGACCTGTTAATATGTAGGCAGATCGGCAAAGATTTGTATTCCTATCTTTTGATAAAGTTACCTTGTATTCCCCATATTAAGGGTCTACCAACAGTTCATAAAAACATATCCCCCCCCCCCCACCAATGAGACCCATAGTTGTTGGTGAGGGTTGGGTAACAGAAAGTTTATCTGTATATGTAGAAAAAGTTACATCGTTGTACGAAACAACCTCTATATTCTCAAAGATACCTATCAACTCAGAGACACTTGATTCCATGTTTGTTGATGGTATATCTACGAACTGCATTCTAGTAAGTCTTGATGTCAAAAATGTATTTACCTGTATTCCGAATGACTATGGAATACAAGCTATTTATGAGCTTTTGAACATGACTACTAGTTTCACTAATAATGATATCAGTCTATTAGGAATATTGCTTGACATGGTTCTTAATAATAACATCTTTATGTTCTAGAACAAGATATATGCACAAAAGTGGGGGGTAGCCATGGGCACCCCCTGTGCGAACACATACGCAAACCTTGTAGTACATCAATGGGAGAGAACCCACTTACTGAATAGCAGCTTTTTTGATAGTGTTTTATTATATTGTAGATGACATACTTATATTTTGGGATGACACCCCTGATAGATTGAAGGAGTTTATACAATATCTTGAATCTACAACTGAGTTTTTGAGATTTACTTATACCTATTCTTATAGTATAGACTTTTTAGATATTACAATTAAGAAAGATCCTAATAATAAACTTACAACGACATTATATAAAAAGTCATGCTGGAAGAATAACCTACTTCACTATAATAGTATGCACCCCAGATTTACATTTACCAATATAGTTAAATCTCAATTAATTAGACTTTCCAGACTTTGTAAGGATACTGACCAGCGTATAGAAGAAATTAACAACCTAGAACGTCTATTTATAGAAAGAGGCTATAATAGACAACTTTTACAACTTAACAAAGAGATAGTCCTGCAACAGACAGAGACATCACTTAGTGTATCTAGACATATTAACTCAACCCAGCTATTAACTAGAAACAAAAATAATAATAAAAAGAAAGTAGCCATCATAACTAGATTTACGAATGATAACAAGGATATTGTTACTATTATATCTAAAAATTGGCATGTATTAACAATTGACCATGAGATACGTAATATTGTCGGTCATAGACCAAGCTTTGTTTATAAGAATAGTAAGAACCTTAAAAGACTCCTTTGTATAAATAAGGACAATTATGAACCGGTAAACGCACATGTCCCGAATGTTGATGGAACGTTTCCTTGCAACAAATGTAATATGTGTAATATGATCAGACCAACAGGAATACTGTCACCCCACTTTGAATTTTAAATTCATACCCAGGTTTTATGCAACCTGTGATGATTGTAACCTGATATACCTAGCGGATTGCCCATTTTGTGGAGCATTCTATGTAGGCATGACAACGAGAAAATTTAAGAATAGATTATACAATCATAAATATGATATGAGAAAATTAGATGAACTTAATGCCTGAGCAAGACACAATAGCTTGCCCTGGACATGATTTTAGATTTAGAGTTTTACAGAAAGTTAAAATAAATAAAAAAGGTGGAGACAAGATGAATAGTTTAGAAAAGATAGAACTAGAATGGATTTTTAAATTGTGTGCACATCATGAACCAGGTCTAAATCAATTTGTTAGTATTAAGCCTGTCTTGGAAGGACGTGGCATAAAATAACAAAAGAAAAATAACAAAAGAAAAATTACGTCCTTATTTAATGATGGGTATTATCTATACATTTTTATATATATTTAGGCACTAATGGACATATATATATTTTTATTGAAAGTTTTGAATTCGTTTTATAATATTTATTTATTTGTTCATATTTGTATTTGGTACTACATAATTATAATGAATATTTATTATTCTGAATGAAATTGATAAGTATAATTACTACTTCTTATTTATCATTATTAGCTTGTTTACATATTATACACTGAGATTTTTATTTATTTGTCATATATATATGTGTAATTTAACTTTCTATAGGAACTACATATTCTTCATAATATTACACATATATATAAGTATTTACATTTCATTTTTTGCATTTTATTTTTTGTTTTTTTGTTTTCCAACAGGAAATGTCCATATATGGAGTACTAAATGAATGTAATTAATGCCTATAAATTGAATTATTAACCATTTAATTCTAATTGATAATACTATATAAAGACATTTTTATTATGTATGAAATTAGATCTGATGAAGCGTACCAGAGGTGTACGAGAAAGCGCTTATCCTGTTTTAACCTTATCTAAATAAATTGTGTTTGAGTTGTACGTTTTTGGTGGTCCTTCGAAGTTTTTTCTACATATTGCTGCTGCATCTACTTTTACCTAGAAGGACCTTTGGGTAAACTTTCTATTCTACTTTCGTCATATAAGGCACAATATTGAAGAGAGTGGAATGTTTACATATTAATGAAGATGTATTGAAGCAGAAGTTATTGTGTAAGGAAGTGCTAGAATAAAAAGGATTAAAAGTCTTGCTTTGTTGTTTGACCTCTTTGTTTACCACAGTCTGTGGTTTCTTTTGGGTCAGAGTTTGTGACATTATATTTGGCAGGAGAAAGTAATTTCATATTTTCCATAAACAAGTCATGTCTCTCATGGATATGGGGGCTATTCCCCCAGTACCAGAAAAGGAAAAAGGACAAGGTTTTTATTCAAGACATTTCCTGGTACCCAGAAAAGACGAATCATGATGTCCAATTCTGGACTTAATCATTCTAAATACTTTCCTGGACATTCCAAAATTCAAGATGCTAACTCTTATTACAGCTACTGCCTATGCTAGGCAAGAATGCCTGGTTGGTAACCCTAGACTTTAAAAGAGGCTTACCTGCATATCCCAATCAGGGAATCTTGCAGAAGATACCTCTGCTTCATAGCAGGGTATTTGCATTACCAGTTCTCTGTACTGCCCTTTGGCTTATCTACTGTGCCCAGGGTCTTCACAAAGTGCTTGGCACCAGTAGTTGCATTTTGCAGACAAAGAAACATTCAAATTTATCCTTATCTGGACGATTGTCTAATTCAGGTAGAGGACGAGGACACTGTTCTACAACATCTGGCATTTGTAAAAAGGCTTCTAACATGCCTAGGGTACACCATAAACGAAAAGAAATGACAACTGGTACCCTCTCAAATAATTACATTCCTAGATGCAAACTTGAATACAACTGCCCAGATGGCTTACCTCACGCCAGACAAACAAATTAAATTGATAACATACTTCAAACAAGTGGCCACAAAAACCCAGCTGTCTGCAAGACAAATTCTGCAGGCTTTGGGTTTCACGGCATCCTGCATTCTACTAATTCCATATGCAAGACTGCATATGAGGAAACTTCAATGGTACCTAAAAAGCTTATGGAGTCAACATTGTCACAGTCTGGAAACAATGATTCCTGTCATTCCTTGCCTGCAACGGGAGTTCCTTTGGTGGGCAGAGGCCTGTCACCAAAACAAGGGACTGTTATTCATTCTACCCCCTGCCACCCAAACCCTGACTACAGATGCATCAGACTATGCTTGGGGGGCCCATCTGGCAAGGAGATGCATTCAGGGCAAATGGAGCCCAAATCAAATGCACCTACATATCATCCAGAAAGAAATGCTAGCTGTACAGAATGCTCTGACAGCCTTCCAAGAACTTCCTTCGTCCAGGACAACTACTGATAGAGGGACAACACCACAGTTATGTAGTACATAAACAAGCAGGGGGGTACCCACTCCTACCCCCTTTGTGGACTAGCCACGGCCTTGTGGAACACAGCCTTGACTTAAATATATCTACAAGCTCAATTCCTGCCAAGAAAGCAGAACACTCTGGCAGATGACCTAAGCAGAAATCTTGTTGACCCACACGAATGGAAACTGGATCCACAAATCTTCAGTGTGTTGACACGAAAATGGGGGAGCCCAGACATAGATCTGTTTGCCTCTCCCCAAAACTACCAGTTGGACAAATTCTGCACAAGAACCCGTCACAAAAAAGCTTGGAAAGTGGATGCTCTATCCTTCAGCTGGAAAAACCTATCAGTCTATACCTTTCCCCCTCTGCCTCTGCTCTCCAAGGTTTTACTAAAAGTCAGACAGGAAAAAACAAAAATTATTCTGATTGCTCCAGACTGGCCTCGCCAACACTGGTACCCGCTTCTAAGGAACATGTCACACCTTCCTCCTTGGTACTTGCCTCAAACACTTAATCTATTGTCTCAGCAGAACAATCAAATTCTGCACACTCGGCTCCAAACTCTGAATTTTGCAGCATGGCTAATCAACTAATTTCACCAGTCACTTCTCTCAGTAAACCTGTAATGGATGTCATTTTGGAGGTAGAAGGCCTAGTACTAGAAAATCTTATGCTGATAAATGGAAGAGATTCTGTGCCTGGAACCAAGCATAAGGAATAAATACAGCAATGCCCAATATTCCTCAGATGTTGCAATATTTAACGGAGAAGCTTCACAAAGGCCTATCTTTTTCTTCTATAAAAATCCATGCGTCTGCTCATTACAACACAGAGCCTCCTCTGTTTTCTCATCCCCTGGTAAAGCAGTACCTCAGAGGGGCCAAAAATTTGAGACCTCCCAGGAGAGCACAGAGTCATGCATGGGACCTCAGTTTTGTGCTGGAAAAACTCACTCTACCTCCTTTTGAACCAGCTGCTACTGTAGACATAAAATTTCTTTCTTGGAAGACTGCCTTTCTTTTAGCAGTCACTTCAGCTAGAAGGATTTCAGAACTAGAGGCTCTCCTGGGAGTGGAGCCTTTCATTATATTTTATCCGGACAGGATGGCCCTCAGGGCCAATCCTTTTATGCCCAAGGTGGTATCCAGTGTGGCTCTTAAACAGACCATTCATCTGCCAGCTTTTTTCCCAAATCTGCAGGACAAGCGGGAGCGGATTCTGCATTCACTGGATGTGCACAGACAACTAAGATTGTGCATAAACAGGACAAAATTTCTAAGAAAGTCTGAGCAACTGCTGGTGGCATTTGCAGCAGGGACAGAGGGGAAGGCTATATCAAAGCAGACCATTTCAAATTGGATAAGCCATTGTATTCGTTTCTGGTACATGCACCATGGTAAACCTGTCCCCAAGGGGATCAGATCCCATTCCACCAGGGCTGCATCTACTTCTGCAGTCTTTCTCAGAGGGGTTCATACCAGAGTCATTCTAGAAGCTGCTACTTGGAGCTCAGTTCATATGTTCACAAAGCATTACCATTTACCTCTCTTCTAAATCCAGGGCAGGCTTTGCCACGGCTGTCCTGCAGTGCCTTATAGCTGCTGCTAATGCTGTATAATTCCATCCTCCCATCCATAGCTTTGGGATTCTATCCAAATGTATTGACTGCAACAGTGAAACACGAAGAACATAGTACAGCTGTGTACACTTACCGTAAATGTAGATGTTTGAGTGTATTCACTGTTGCGGTCCGGGTTACCCATTCGCCAGCCCCCTTTCTTCTTTATTATTATACCTCTTCTTTCCTTCAGTATGCTCAAAAGCCTTTGTGGTGTTTTGCTTTTAGTTGGAGGTGTAATTTTTGTGTTCTAAAATACATGCATATATATATATCTATATATCTATCTATATATATCTATCTATATATATCTATCTATATATATCTATCTATATATATATCTATATATCTATATATATATCTATATATATATATCTATATATATATCTATATATATATATGTATGTATATATGTATGTGTGTATATGTATTTTTGCTCCCCATTTGGTGGGCAGCTGACATCTGGGGCAAGAAAAACTGATTAAAATAGCGTCTGCTGCATGTTTTATACCCCTGACGACCTGACGTCATGGAAGAGGAGACAGCAACCAATGCAGGACCCAAGACTGTTTTTCAGGCTGACTGAGGGCAACCTGCCAGCAAATTACCCCAAATGTAATGACTGCAACAGTGAATACACTCTAATATCTACATTTGTGGTAAGTGTACACAGCTGTACTTTTTGCTTTCTCCTTTGCGTAGATATTGCACCACATTAAATCCATTTCTTTCCCATGTCCATATTTCTTCAAATGTCTCCTGATTTTCCTGTTTCTCCTTACTTTAGGGACTCGTTCCATCATGCTGTGTTGTTGCCTGTGTTAGACCTTCTACATCATATCCTTCACTTTGCATGCATTCTATAACTTAAGCTTCTATTTTTTAACTTCTACTTTACTAATCATCTTTTTTACATTCCCTCTTTGTGATATGTTTTATTGTGAAAATTTTCGTAAGTGGATGCCTTTGCCTGTTTTTCTCTTCAAATGTCTTTGGGGCTGCTTTCTTTATGTTGATTAATTTGGCTTTCACCTTTGCATAAATATTGCACCATATCAAATCTTTCTTTACCATGTCCATGTTTCTTATACTTCTCAAAAAATATCTAGGTTTTACTGTTTACATTTTTGTACTTCAGATGCTTCTTTTTCCAAACAGATCAGTTTCTTGATCTATATACTGTTTTTAAAATATCTGTTGTATAAATTACCACAAATTTATATTTGAAGCTTCTGACAGTTATTCTTGCGGAAGTATTTTTCTTTTCTCTAACTTTCAATTTCTTAGTGTATCTTGTGCCCTGGAAATTTTGAGCTTTTTGCATAATAGTAGTAATACATACTTTCTTTCTTATCCTCAACAGTGCACTCTGTCGTCTTTATGGCTCTTCTTTCGCGTATCAGTTTTTGTAGACTGCTACTTCCTTCTACAACGGGGGGACCATCTTCCCCCTGGGCTTGGCATGGCCCCATTATAGGAATATTTGCGTATTTTGAGGATTCTACACTGTCATTTTTTCCACTCCTGGCACCAGTGCACCTGCCAGGATTGGGCACTTTTTTATCCTGGGTCATGTGCACCTAGCTATCTTTGTTGGTTTTTGACCTACTTCTGTCCATGATATATGCTGTATGAATATAGTCCGTCAGTGTTTTTTTGAAAAAACTGGTCCAGCTCATGGACGTACTCACCAAGACTTGAGGATGAATTCAGTTTCAGCACCATCTCCCCTTTGCTTGCTGACTTTTCATCTCTCCATTTGGACTCCTGTGGCTGCTGTAAATGACTTGGCGTGTACCTACAGGTAAAGAAGAAGCTGCTGTTTTTGCATTTTCTAGCCTATAGTTGAGACTGAGTATAACCTGAATGCTTTGATTCTGAGGATTGTTAATTTATATTCCAAAGAGTTGTGTCTGCAAGTTTGATTTTCCTTTTAACCAGACTAACAGCAAGTACTCCTTGGAAATGTTGATCTGGTGTTTTAGTGCCATAAGGGGTGTGAGGCGTTCAACATTATAGTAGATCTTTGAGGGAGAGAAGTCAGGGAACCCACCCACCAATCCCTTACAGGACTTAAATTTTGATATGTTCTAAGAAAAATGGGTGTGTAATGTGGTCTGGATCATGGCAAGCTGATTTAAGTAAGTTGTGAGTTGAGTGTTCAGTATGTACCTTGATTTTACATAATCATTTTGCTTTGCAGTTTGTAAAATGTGCTTTTCAGCCGTAACATGATGTACTAAATCAGCTTGGCATTGGTGCTTTAACAGTGTATCCCCTTATCCTTCAAGAAACAATGTATTTATTAATGCATTGTTGTTCTCCTTCCTCCAGTTGAAGTTTGACAGTGCATTTTAGTGATGTGCATGTTTTGTTTACATTGTTCCATATTTCTCAATAAGCTGCTGCTGCTGTTGGCCATGTTCTTAATGCTCCGTGATTCATGGGATTCTTGTATAAAAGAACTAAAAGTGGCACCAGTCCTATAACAGTGCATTAAACCTTAAGACCTCTGTTAGTCTGTGCTAGTCTTAGTTGAGTGCCAAGTAATGCTTGTCCGAAGCTGTCTGGTTTTCTACATGAGCAAGTATTGTTTTTTTTTCTCCCCTTGATGGTTATTTTTTCATAGGTCTAATGTTACTGTGACTTCCTTACATACCTGTACTGTGTACCTCTCCTAATTATATTTGTTTTGAAGGTGAAGTTGCATGACTTGTATACACGCATGACATACAGGGCAGTATAACCATATTTTTAAGATGTTTTTGGTAGTCACTGTTGAAAATGATGTTGTTCTTTGGTTTGTGTGTCAACTGGCACTGAAAAGTTATTTTTGAAGGAAAGCGATTTCATGCAACCTTGCCAGTATACTTAAAAAAAAATTTCCAGCGGAGAAGTGGGTGATTGTGCAGATGTATAACATTTGAAGTGACATTCATATACAAGTGAACAAGAGGATTTTTTTATGTACAGATAACAAATGTTTAATATTCTTGCTTGCAATATGTTAAGAATTGTGTGTAGTTGTAATTGACTGTATTATTGTCAAAATGAAAATATTTCATTGTCTTATTTCTAGACTCCTGAAAAGAAACAGTCAGATTCTTCTAGGGGAAGAAAAAGAAAGGCAGATACTTACAATGAGAGTAGTCAAGGTACAATTTGAAATTTCTGTGTAAATGAAATAATTTCTGTGTTTTTTTGTGCTCTTTGTCAGGTACTACTCAAGTCAAGAGAATAGCAAAAACTTGGATAGTGATGACTTAATGGTGCAAAGCAGTAGTCATAAAAAAAAAAAAAAAAAATTTATGTATGATTTACCTGTAAGCTACGAAAGAGCTACACAGATGCTCACTGTTGAAGGTTAAAAATAAGTATGTAGTACAAAAGCAGGTAATATGACTCGGGTTGTACAGTTATGTGTTGCCTTAAGTGAAAGGATAACTGTGAATCCATTTATTATAGTTAACTGTGTACTTCACTGGATAGCATGTGCTTAAGGCCTTCTGTAGAGTAGCTTACTTATCACTCGACTCATAGCTGGCCTTGGGCATAGGCCAACTTGGCAGCTGCCTAGGGCATCACTCTAGCAGGGGCACTTTTTCAATGTTTATTTGGTATAGGTAGACCTGGATGAGGGCACCGGGTGGTGTGGTGGGTGGCGCCCTGGAGCCCTTTTGCCTAGGGCACCAGTTGACCTAAGGCCGCTCCTGACTTGACTGCATTCTTCTCGGGAGGAATGTCAGCAGATTCAACCTTTGAGACCTCTTTGGAGGGTCTCTGTGGTTTGCCTATGATTGAGGACCTGCTTGTCGAGTACAAACACGTCTGTGATGCCATGTACCACACTAAGAGAGAATGTCTAGTCTGAATCTACCAGTTTTCATCTGCTGCTCTCACACAAGGAAGCTTTTATACTGACATGGTAAATTTGTTTCTGGTACCTAAAACACTGAAGATTTTGGTTATTTTATGCGACTACCAAACTAGCCAAAATCATCTTTATTGACTGTTTCTTCTTGAGAGAGAGGAACACACCACGAGGCACTGACATAAAAAAGTGTGTATAAAGATGAAAATGTATTCATCCTTGACTGCGTGCACATGCATACATGTACGTAGTATAATTTGTTTCTCAATAATATGCACGCGTATATGTGTATGTGTATCTGTGCGTCCGTGTGTGTATCTGTGCGTCCGTGTGTGCGCACGTCCGTGAGTGCGTCCATGCGTGTGCTCGTGTGTGTGCATGTTTGTGTGCGCACGTGTATATGTATATATCAATATATCTCTAAAATTAACTACACTCAAAAAAATGAACGGAGAGAAGAAATTTTAACTAAGAAATGAACTTCGTGACAAAAACAGCATTCAAAAAAATAGTAAATCACACCAACTCTTGTAGTACTTTAGCGCTTTAGTCTTATTTATTATCAAGACTTCTTCAGAAAGACATGTTTCATAACTATGAGCAATCATTTTCACTTCCTTTAAATACATTAGTTCTAGCAGGCCATTTAAATTAACTACTGTTCCTTTACAATAGTAAAGTGTTAATAGGCAGGGTGCTGTGTGCATTTTCATTAACATTACAATGGCAGTTACATAAGGTAAATTGGTCAGACAGTAATAGCCTTGTGGTGCCGTGTGCAGAAAGGGATGGTGTGCAAAAATGGATCATGTGCAAACAGGGATTGTGTGCAAAAGCAAAAAAAAAAAAATTAAAAATATGGGGGAACTGGGAAGGATGAGAGTCATGCTGTGGTAATTTTAATGTTAACACCCATATGGGTTCGTCCCTGACGGGCCAACCCAGAAATTATGTATAGTTCCTTTGCGTAACTTACGAGTCTTTGCCTCCAAAGGTAAGTAAAGAAGGACACGAACGAAGGTGGAGGAGTCAGGTAGAGTCCTACTATGCCTGGATATCAGTGTATGTATAGAGAAATGTGTGGGTATGCCACCTGAGGGGGAGGAATGCGGTATGGACTTGAAGGGGGGGGCTGTTTGGCGGCCACCCATGATAGTGTATGGAACCGGGGTTTGATGGGTAGGAGAATATGAATAATAGTGTGTCCCAGAAGACTGGGTCAATGCGGATGGTACTGCCCGTGGGCTGGTTCGGATGGTATCACCCCTTGAAAGGCTGCGTGAAAAGTGAGACCGGGGGTGGGTTTATTTGGTGGGGTCGGCGGGGGCTAGCCTGGTGACTGGGAAGCGTGTGTGTAAGGGGTGGGGGGAAGGCAAAAGTCAGAGAGGAAACGCATTATATTCACTTGCACAGTTGTAAATCTATAAAAACATTAAATCCACTTGCACAATTCTTCAAACCCTGTCACATTTCTATACCTTCTGAGCGCACATTTGATGCCCAGGCTTACGATGACTAAGGGAAAGAGGAACACATTAAATCTGCTTGCACAATTGTTAAACTTTCAACCCCTATCACATTTCAATCTCTATACCATTTAAGTGTTTGAATGCCTTGGCTAAACACAGTGCTATTTGCCCAAACTTCACAGGATTCAAATTCACAGCGCTGGAAAAAAATAACAGTTTGTAGGGGACATGGACGCATTCCTGCAAGTCCGGGACTTTAAATGGCAGATAGAACTGAGAGCTGATGTCTATCCGGGTCTCAACGAAACACTGAACATTAAATGTGCACTTAAATGGTATAGAGATTGAAATGTGATAGGGGTTGAAAGTTTAACAATTGTGCAAGCAGGACTGAACCTTGAGGTAGTCCACTTGTCACTTGTCTGGAGATGGATTTGGAGTCGGCTACTTTTACAGTGTGGGTTCTGTCAGTAAGCCAGTTGGCTACACATAGAATGACGTAGGGATAAATGCCCAGCTTAGTAAGTTTATCTATGATTCCAGAGGGGATGGTGTTGAAGGAGTTGGCGAGGTCCAGATAGACTGTGTGGACCGCCTTACCCTCGTCCACAACTCTGAAGACTGATTCCAAGAAGTCAGTCAGGTTCAGGAGACAAGATCCCCCCTTCACGAACCCAAACTGAGTGGGGTCCAGTGTTTGAAGGTTGCCAATGTCTTTGTTTAGAAGTTCCATGATACGTTTCATGGCCTTGCAGATCAGGCTCATCAGACTGATGGTGCGGTAGTTACCAGGATCCAAGGTGGATTCCCTCCTTGTGGAATGGGATGACTGTAGCTGTGCGCCCTCAATGGGGACGAAGCCTGAGATGAGGCTATGATTAAACATGACACTTGGGTGAGGTGCCAGTTCATTTTGTAGTTAATGTACTACACAGCCTGGAATTTTGTCTGTTGCCATGGATGCTGTATTCTTAGCTTTGGAGAGTGCAGTTTTTGCATGTGTGGCCGTTACTACCGCAATTTGGCAATCTTTCAGTATTGAGATGGGCCATTTAGGGGGTGAGAGGGGAGTGAAGTTGGCACTAAATCAATCTGCCAGGATATTGGCAATATTTTTGGGATCAGTATATTTATTGCCATTCTATTGTAGCTCAGAGCAGATCCTGAGCATAGCTATTTAGATTCTTGACATAGCTATAGAATGCTTTGTGGTTGTCTTTGGAATCTTTGACAATATTTATTTCGTAACTAGCTTTGGAGGATTTTATGATATCCGCTTCTTACTGAGGCTGGTAAGGGAGTTTTTTGCTTCCTGGGATTTTCCTCTTTTCTGCAACAGTTTCTTTTTGTTGTAAAGTTTGTTTATGGCAGGGGACCGCCAGATTGGCTTTCTTTTTTTGGGGGAGAGTGTCTTGGTTCTATTTAGGATGGCACAATTCATACATGAGTGGATGTGCTCGTACAGTGCCTTAGTGTAGGATTCAGTAGTTGAACCTTCAGTTCCCGTCTGCATGGGTGCCATGAAGTTTGTTTCTTCTGACTTGAGTAGCATGAAGTTGGCTTTGGAGAACTTTTTTGCGGAGGTTTCCTTACTGGGGGTGGGGGGATGTTGGATGTCAAGGGTGATTGGTTTATGGTCAGATGTGACCAACGAGGGGGTGGCCATAGGGTGTGGAGCAATGATTTTCCATGTTGGTAATGACCAGGTCTAGGATATTGGAGTCACTGGTGAGACTATGGATTAGTTGATCCAGAGCATTGGAAGTTATGAATTCCAAGAACAGTTAGGCAAAGGTGTTGGTACACGAGTAGTTTTCCCAGTTAATGGCAGGGTAGTTGAAATCACCCAGTATTAGGGTGTTTGTTGCAATAATTTATAGTGTCCAAGCAGACCAGTCCTCCAGCTTTATCAGGATGCATAACTGATCTGTCATATTGAATGTGTTAATATAGCAATAACCCACGCCTGTGTGGGTAATGCTGTATTTGCCCACGGTTGGTGAGAGAGACCAGATGGCTTTTAGT